>NW_020173124.1:6083010-6168561 GCF_003031525.2 Neophocaena asiaeorientalis asiaeorientalis | reverse complement strand
GGGAATGTAAATTGGTACAGCCACTATGGAGAACAGTATGGAGGTCCCTTAAAAAACTAAAAATAGAACTACTGTATGACCCAGCAATTGCACTAATGGGCATATACCCTGAGAAAACCATAATTCAAACAAAGTCATGTACCACAATGTTCATTGCAGCACTATTTACAACAGCCAGGACATGGAAGCAACCTAAGTGTCCATCGACAGATGAATTGATAAAAAAGATGTGGCACAAATATACAATGGAATATTACTCAGCCATAAAAAGAAATGAAATTGAACTATTTGTAGTGAGGTGGATGGACCTAGAGTCTGTCCTACAGAGTGAAGTAAGACAGAAAGAAAAACAACTATGCTAATATATATATACATATATGGAATCTTAAAAAAAAAAAGGTTCTGAAGAACCTAGGATCATGACACGAATAAAGACACAGACATAGAGAATGGACTTGAGGACATGGGGAGGGGGAAGGGTAAGCTGGGACGAAGTGAGAGAGTGGCATTGATATATATACACTACCAAATGTAAAATAGTTAGCTTGTGGGAAGCAGCCACATAGCACAGGGAGATCAGCTTGGTGCTTTGGGACCACCTAGAGGGGTGGGATAGGGAGGGTGGGAGGGAGGCTCAAGAGAGAGGGGATATGGGGATATATGTACACATATAGCTGATTCACTTTGTTATACAGCAGAAACTAACACAGCATTGTAAAGCAATTATACTCCAATAAAGATGTTCAAAAAAAAATTTCCTTTAATATTTCCTGTATGGCTGGTTTAGTGGTGATGAGCTTCTTTATCTCATTTTTGTTTCTGAATGATAACCTCGGCAAGTAAAGTATTCTTGGTGGACTTTTTTTCCCTTTAACACTTTGATTATATCTCTGTCACTCCTTTCTGGACTGCAAGGTTTCTGCTGAGAAATCTGCTGATAGTCTTATGGAGGCTCACTGGTATATAACAAGTTTTCTCTTGCTGCTTTTAGATTTTTCTCTTTATCTTTAATTTTTGACATTTTAATTACAGTGTTTCTTAATGTGCATCTCTTTGGGTTCTTTTTATTTGGAACTTTCTTGGCTTGCTGGGTCTGGATGTCTGTTTCTTGCCCCAGGTTAGGCAAGTTTTCAGCCATTATTTCTTCAAATCAGTTTTCTGTTCCATTCTCTCTCTCTTCTCCTTCTGGGATCCCTATATGCAAAAGTTATTCTGCTTGATTTTGTCCTATAGGTCCCTCAATATATCTTAACTTTTTAAAATTCTTTGTTCTTTTTGTTGCTCTGTTTGGATGAGTTCTACTGTCCAGTCTTCCAGGTTACTGATTCATTCTTCTGCTTCATCTAGTGTGCTGTTGAACCTCTGTAGTGTAATTTTCAGTCAGTTATTATACTGTTCAGCTCTGTGACTTCTGTTTGGTACTTTACTACATTCTCAGTCTCTGTTGAATATCTCACTGTGTTCATCCATTTTTCATCCAAGTTCAGTGAGCATCTTTATGACCATTATTTTAAACTCTTTATCAGGTAAATTACTTACCTGTTTCATTAAGGGTTTGTTTATTTGTTTTTTTTTGCCGGAGTGGATTATCTTGCTTTTTGTTTCAAATATACTCTTTTGTCTCCTCATTTTGCTTGGTTCTCTTTGATTTTGTCCTATAGGTCCCTCAATATATCTTAACTTTTTAAAATTCTTTGTTCTTTTTGTTGCTCTGTTTGGATGAGTTCTACTGTCCAGTCTTCCAGGTTACTGATTCATTCTTCTGCTTCATCTAGTGTGCTGTTGAACCTCTGTAGTGTAATTTTCAGTCAGTTATTATACTGTTCAGCTCTGTGACTTCTGTTTGGTACTTTACTACATTCTCAGTCTCTGTTGAATATCTCACTGTGTTCATCCATTTTTCATCCAAGTTCAGTGAGCATCTTTATGACCATTATTTTAAACTCTTTATCAGGTAAATTACTTACCTGTTTCATTAAGGGTTTGTTTATTGTTTGTTTTTTTTTGCCGGAGTGGATTATCTTGCTTTTTGTTTCAAATATACTCTTTTGTCTCATTTTGCTTGGTTCTCTTTGTTTGTTTTTTATGTATTAAGTGAAAGTGCTCTCTCTCACAGTCTTGAAGGAATGGCCTTGTGTAGGAGATGAAACTTATCATTTAACATTTCCCTAGTCACTGGTTGTTTCTTGAGCCTTTGTGATTGTCCAAGCAGCCTGATTTTTTTCTTGTTAGGGCCCAGTTTGTGATGGTGTCAAGAGCTGTCTCTTCAATTATTTCAGATCCATGAGACCCAGAAAAGCAGTACCTCTGGCACCCAGAGCCAGGTGGTCAAGGGGCATCCCCTATGTGGGCTGCATGTGCCAGCTGACTTGGGGGTGGGGGGACCCTGCAGCAGCTCAGGGCCAGGGCCCTGGGCCAGGTGGCTTTATCAGGGCTCCTGGGAGTGGCATGGGGGTGGGGCACATCTATTCTAACAGGTTAGAGGGAGAGTATAAAAGTGGTGCCTGCTAATGCTTGTGCTAGCAGGGTAGGGGGAGAATGCAAAAATGGCACATGCCATCACCTCTCTCCCTGGAGAGAGTCCCAACAGGTTCTGATGTTCTAGTAGATGCTCTAAGACTAACGAATAAATCTTCTTCACGTATGGTCTAGGTGCCTCCCAAACAGCTGCTTCTGTGCTAGATTGCCTGGTGAATGAGTCTGTATGCAAGTCCTTTTAAGATCAGAATCTGTTTCATATGGTCCTATGGTCCATCTGCCTCCAAGCTCTATTGGTTTTCAAAGCCAGTTGTTTTGGGAGCTCATCTCTGGTGCAAGACCCAGGGGTTGGGGTCTATGAAATGGGGCATAAACTCCTTACTCCTCAGGGAGAAGCTCCATATTCATGAGATCCCTCCTGATTATAGGTCGCTACACTGCGGGTGGGGTTTTTGGTGAGACCACATTTTTCACATGTTTTTCCTACCTGTCTGGATGTGGCCCCTTTATCCACTGTTATGGGGGGATTCTTCAGCTAGCTTTTTAGTCCTTCCCAGATGGAATTGTTCCATACGTAATCTGTTGTGTAGACACAACAGATTTGTTGTGTCTGTGGGAAGAGCTAAGTTCAGGATCTTCCTACACTGCCATCTTGAACTGCCCCATCTCTAAATCAGTCTTTTTACTTGTGTTTTTCAAAGACTTCTCTTGGTTTTACTGATACTTTCTACTAATTCTTTCTTCTATTTTCTTTGGGCTGGCTCTCTTCACATTTTTTGTGTTAATATTTTTAATCCAGTATTTAGGTCACAAATATGTCTCTTGAAAACTTTAAATTCTAAGTTAACTATATCCCACAAGTTTTGATTCATTGTAGTTTAATTATTGTTCAGTTCTAAATATTTTATGATTTACATTGTGATTTGACCAAAGAAATATTTACAGATGTTATTTAAATGTTCAAATGTATTTGTGCGTCGACTTTAAAATTCTAATTCCACTGTGTTTTGGCAAGAGGATTTGGTCTGATCAGGAATTTGGGTTTGTTTAGACTTGTTTCACAGATAGTACATAGTCAATTTTTGTAACTTTTATGTATGTTTAGAAAAGTGTACATTCTATAAATGGTCTCGTGTATAAATGCACATCTGTTAGATCACATTTTTTATTGTGTCATTTATGTGCACTTTCTGTCTTTCAAATAAAACCTTTTACTATACATAAATATGCATATCCAAGTATGTTTTAGGTGTATATAATTACTAATACATATCTGAGAGAGATGTATTTAATCTGTTAGTGGATTTACTGAGTTTTTCTTTATATTTCTATGTTTTCTATATGTATTTTGAGACTGTCTTGTTAAGCACACACAAAAATTTATCATATCTTCCTAGTAAATTGTCTCTTTTTCCTAAGAGTGATTTCTTCTCATTTAAAGTCAATTTCATAGTTATTAGATGAGTATATTGGCTTTCTTTTGGTTAATATTTGCCAGTTGTATGTTGTTCTGTCCCTTTCTTTTCAATATTTCTGAGTTACATTTAAATGTGTGTGAAAGTGATAGTGTTCAGAAAATTATGAATATCATCTCTGTTTATTCCAGCCTCATTTCACTTGTGACCAGACCTGGCCAGTGAGCCGTAGTAACCTCTGGTGTGGTGACTGTGTCTCACAGATAGAGAATAGCTGACTAATGTGTTTCAAGTTCATGGGAGAAATAACAATTTATTTCTTTCAGCCACTGAGATTGTAGAGTTAATTTATCACAGCACAGTCTAGTCTATTCTGACTAGTTTTATGGTCAGATTACAATTGAATTTCTGCTGTTCTTGTTAATTTGAGAATCTGTCCTTCAATCTTTGAGTTGAATTTGATAACAAATTTTCTGTAATTGCTGCTATATTTGGCCTTATGTCTATGTTATTTTGTGCTTTCTTTTGACCATATATTTTTCTTGCTTGTTTTTTCCACCTTTCTACCTTCTATTGGATTGTTGATTTATTTATTCCTCCCTTTCCAATTCTCCTTGTTTGGAAATTATTTTTTCATTATTTTAGTGATCTTAAAATTTTAACATGCCCCGTTTTCTTAATGTTTACATTCAATCAGAATCTATGAGTAAACATTCACAAGTAAATGATCTCATTTTCTCTCTTAATTGCCTTTATTTTGCATTAATATTTGATATTATTTCATTGGAACGTTAGAATTTTTGTCTAATGTTATTTTTTGTCAGCATTTTGAAGATATTTTCCACTGTCATCTTACATTTTTGCTGAGAAACAAGCTGTTATAAAATTTTCTTTTTTAAGTGATAAATTATTTTCTTTAAAACTTTATTTTCTTTTAATACTTTTACCTATCTTTAAAAATATATGTATATCCTTCATTTTCACCATAAAATGTATCTTGGTTTGGATTTATATTTATTTCTTAGAATCAGGACTCATTTTGCTTATTTAATCCAAGGTTCATGTCTTTCACCTGGGAACTTTTTAGCTTTTATTGAAATTTTGTCTAGCTCCAATTAAATCTATTCTCTTCTCTTGAAACTTCTATGCAACATAAGTTGGATCCTCTCATTTAAGCCTCTGCAACACCTATCTTTTATTGTCTACCTTCTTTCTCTTTTGCTTCCTAGATAATATAGTTATATCTAATTTCCAGTTTAGATAGTCTTCCTGAATCAAAATTTATTTGATGTTAAACTCTTTATTAAACAAGCTCTTAGTTTTAATAACCAGATTTTAAATTTCTTTAAGTATAAATATCTATAAATACGTATAAACATAAATATATGTATAAGTATTTATAAGTATGTGTGGAATCCTAGTCAGACTTAGGACTTTTCTGGGCCTGAGGATATAATTTCTATAACTCCATTTTCATTAAGAGAAAAGATTTCCCAGGGTCCAAGCCTCAGTTAGGGACTACAGTTCCAACTCTGTGGCTTTTCTGGAACCAAGACCATGTCCCTTGCCCCTGTCTATATAGTAATGTCCTGCTCTTTTCATGTTGGGCTTATTTTAGATATTATATTTCCCTCATCTCATATTTTAGATCTCTTATTTAAGTTTTACCTTATGCTTTGCTCTTCTGACTTCGAGATATATTTTTTTTCTTTCAAGGTCACCTACTATTTTTTTCTTTTGTTTAATTGTTATATTTTATTCAGGATTTTTAAGTGTTTGGAACGAGGTAGAAGCCTATATTTCAGTTCACCATGTTGTGAGACTTTAGTCAGTTTTCATGTGCATGTTTTATTATTTTTTTGCATAATTATGGATTTTCATATACTATGAATTTTTGTGGCCTTTTCCTTTTAATAACATTTTTGCCATACATGAAAAACATTCCTTTCCAAAGTATTTGTCTTTTAGGTGTCCCCCATCATTCTCTGAATGATATTGATTTGTTCTTTTATCACTTAGCATTTAGTATTGGGTAGTACATTGATTTCGGTTGTTAAATTAAGACATAAAGTAGGATACAAATTTACTATATATTTATACATATTACATATATATATATATTATGGTGATGATTTGCTAATAGGCTAATGGATTGTATGATGTTTGAATTGTATTAGGAAAAAAATCACACTTAAAGCGGTTTGGGTGTCAAAAAAGAAAAAGTGGTCAAATTCTAAGAACGTTTTAAAAGCAGCCTTTAAATGAATTTAATATAGGCCAGAGTCTGACTTTACAGCATAAACTGTTCTACTTTTTGATGTTGAAGTCTTGGTCAAACTCAGGTGCCGTCTCTTGCTGTCATCACTCACAGAGACTGAAGTAGAAGTCCAGAATGTTAGATTGTTGATTCACAATAAGTAATGTATCAGGCAGAAGGAACAAATTCTCTTGTTAGACTGATTATTACATTTTCTCTATATAGATAAATACATGAAAAGAAAAATTATCAGATAGTTGTCTGACTATTTTGGAATAACAAGAAGTGTTGTTTTACAATTTTTTGAGTTTTAGTGTCATCAGGACCTCATAACTTGATATGTCATTTCCTTTGATAGGAATGTACCTGTCTGATAGACCTATACTCACATGTATCTGACACAACCTCTCTCATGTTGATAGTGCTTACTTGGTCAGTGCCTGTGTTTTTTCAGTGGCTGTTCTGTACCTATGCTTTTATTGCTGAATAATCTTGCTTTGGTATAACATCTGCTTTTTTGAATTATGTTCCTATCTTCACTCAGGTTCTAAGTTTTGTTAACCTTAAAGGCATTCTCTCTCCTTAATGTGACTGATTTTGGTGTGTTGCTGCTACTACTATGTCTTTGCCTACCATTAGTATTACTACAAATAGCTGCTAAGATTCATTGAACTGTTCTATTACTTAGTCACCATGCTATCTTTTTTATATGTATTCTCTCATTTAAACTTAGAAAACAAGGGCTTCCCTGGTGGCACAGTGGTTGAGAGTCTGCCTGCTGATGCAGGGGACATGGGTTCGTGCCCCGGTCCAGGAAGATCCCACATGCCGCGGAGCGGCTGAGCCCGTGAGCCATGGCCACTGAGCCTGCGCGTCCAGAGCCTGTGCTCCGCAACGGGCGAGGTTCTAAGTTACCAACTTACCCAGTGAGAAAGTGACAGGTTCATAGTTTATACTTAGGCAAGTATATTAACTCTGGAGCACTTCTGCCTACTTTAATGTTCACTGATTCCTGGAATAAAGAGAGAAATACCTCTCTCACACTTCTTAGTAGCACCAAATCATAGCATGTTAGATCTGGACTGCAGTCATCATCTTCATTTTATATGTGAGAATATAGATCCAGATGGTTAAGTGTCTTAACTAAAATCGAAAGCCAGTCAGTTCCTCATCAAGCTGGGACTGGAACCATGATCTTCAGACTATTTGTCCTGGGATCTTTCCAGTGTTATTTTCCCCTCATTTCCCTTCCACATCTTTTCTTCTTATGTGAACCATTTCATTTACAGGATTGCCTAGATCAGTCATGAAATTATTACAGTTATATATTAATTAGTGATATTTACATATCTATATAGATACATGTAATTACATAAATATGAAGAAGTAACTATTTCTATCATTACTAGGATATGGATTCTGAATTTTTGGATGTGATGGTCAGTTTTTTCCCCCCAAACTCTATATCCTTTTTACTCCATTGAGCAAATATAGATATTTATGACACAGTAAGAATTAGGGGTACAAACTCTGAGCTTCAAGTAAAACCTTAAACAAAATCTATGTGAAAACTACTATCTAGTTCTCATCAGGCTATAACTAGCTAAATAACTAGTTCAGAGAGACATCTCACTGGAAGTATTCTCTTTTTCTTATATCCTGAATGGATATTTTGTGGCTATGCAAAGCATGGATACTTTCTTGTTAAAATTCAGAAGCTTTATCATTGTCCAACTGAGTTTCTGTGTGGGGCAATCATCCCAAGACTCCATCCTCTTATTTTTAAAATGACCGAAATAGCATGTTAAAGGATTCAGTCTTTTGAAGCCAGCAAGATATAGAAATTATATGACAGTAATCCCAGATGGGAGGGTTTTGTTTTTGTTTTGAAATTTTTTAGGGAACATTATGCCCATGAGGTATGTCAGCTTGGCAGAATTGAAGATCAAAGATCTTTTTTCAGGTACAGCATATACGCCGAGACTAAGACATCTCCCCTGGCTTATCGTGCCCATGTGTACTGACTCTTAATAACAGCTGCCAGTTCCAGCAAGAGAGAAAGCAGTTAAGTGCCCATGCTCATCCCTCCTTTATTGAGCCTGACAGGCAAGGTGACATTGTGATGATGGAGTCACAAGGAATTGAACAAACTAAGCATGCTTATCCTGAGTAGCCAAAAGAACGTTCTTTAAGAACACAATTCATCAGGTACTCTCAAATACTGAGAAGCCTATAGATTCAAAGTTAGAATTTCAGACTTCAGAAGTAAATAATATAAAATGTAAAGGATTAGAATAGTTTATTTTTCTATTAATGCAGTCTCCTTTTGCTTTGCTTTTCACTTTAAGGGGATTTATTCTAGCATTATGATATATTCAGTATGTTTTAGATAATACTTAAACATAATTTTCCATCAATAGTTGATGTCTACTCAGTTATATAAATTTAGCAACTGACAAAGATAATGACTTTAGACTTCGGTCTCCTCATTTAAAAATTTTGGAGGCTTGGTTTTTCCTAACATGAACAACCGGTATTTTAAAATTTAGGCTGAAATGAAACAAAATTCAACTAAAAATTGTTGTAGAACAAGGTCTGGCAAATTAGAAAGGTTCATTCTTTACCAGTCTCTCTTCTATAAAGAGAGTTTTCACATGGTTAATTAGTAAATCATGTTCCATGTCCTGTGTTTTGAACTGAGGTTATCAAAATAGTTCCTGCTTTTCATGAGTTTACTGTATAGGTAGAGAGACATACAGTAACTAAGATAATAACACATTATACCTACAATTAGAAAGAGGTCGGTGACATGCCCCAGATTGGAGGAGGAATCGGGTAACATTATGTACTTGAGGTGACATTGAATTACTGGATAAGACTCACTGGCCATGCAGATGGGAGGAGAAGGAGATGCCAGTCCTAAAACAATCATAAGACCACAGGGCAAGCACTAATTCTAACAGTCTCATCTAATAAAATCATCCCCACCCAGCACTCTTTTACAGCTGCAGTTACTTTCATCACTTGAAAACCCAAGTTGGCTTTACCTGCAAAATCATATAATAAAACAGTGTTACTGGTAATGCACTTGTTTATTTGTGTTGCAATAATTATTTTCTTCTGTGTTTTTTTGCTTTTTGGTATTGTCTTCCTTGACAAGGAAGAAGTTACTTTTATCTTGTTCAGCATTTTATAGGCCCTACTGTGTGTTATGCCTAACCCAATCGTATTTTTTTCTTCCCTGTAATGATCTGAATCCAGGGATTTTTCTACAAACTTTATCTGTAATTAAATCTTAAATATTCCTTCAAGGTGAACTGCCTATATATTTAAATCTCAAATTTCCTAATGTCAACATTAATATTTTAGCCAAATTATTGTGAAGAAAATGATACCTTTTATTTCCAATGGAAAGAAATTCACTGAGATTTTGCTGTCATAATGCACGATTATAGCTCTTGGTTACTTTTTCTAGTTTTGTCTGTCCTTTTTTCACAGCTCAAACAACAACTTGCCTTCCATACAAAATCCAGCTGCTTTCATCATTTACAAAGCATATAGAACAAAATATTATTTCTTATTCACAGATTAGTTGGAAAAATGTGGAAAGTTAAATTTCAGATCACTGAAAATATTAACTTATGGGGTTTCAAAGCTTGTAGATACTAATGCTTTGAAATTTCTTATATGCAATTCCCAATGGTGCACCATATAGAACTTTAAAAACTCAGAGGCTTTTTTTTTTTTTTTTGGTTAAACACAGCATTTTAGGACAATGCGTGCTAGCTTCTCTGTTTGTGTAACTGTCGCTGAAAAGGATCTTTTCAAGCATAGTAATGGGTATGAACTGTGCTTGCCTAAAGGCTATGAAACCCAGAAACTGTGAAATGGAGTTGCAGCACAGCCCTTTATTGATGGCAGAAGTTCAACCGTAGTTTGGGGTATTTTGATCAGCAATTTCAACAAATGCTTTGAAAACTTTACTTACATATGAGCATTCTAGTACTGTGCTGTTTCAAGTATTGAAAAGTGAGTTCTTTATTTTTCCATCCATTATGCATTTCCTACTTTGTGGAAATAAAGACTACTCATTGAACATGTTTGCTATTTTCACTACCAATTGAAATATATGAATAATTGATACACACTGGATTGACTATCTTTCATTGCAAAGCCCTTTATTATCTCAGTATTTTGGTTTAGGAGATAGGTGGATGTGAACTACATTTCAGAAGTCCAATTTTATTGTCCATAGCTTCAAACATTTCTACTTAATTTTTTTCAAAATTTTAATTCAACCACAGATATGACTAAACAAACAAAGATCTACTCAAATTGCTATCTTACTCTGTATTTCCTCTAGTCTTCTGATTTTGTGTTTGGAAATGAAAGTTCATGGTCAAATCCATTGGTTGAAAAGATAACATAATGAAAACCATGGCAAAACCCCATTGGATTCACTTTAATCCAAAAAACCTTTAGTAAAGGCCTGATTTTGACCCAAAGCCATTAGAATAGATGGTATCACTCCAGGAAACAGTGTTGAGTAAGTTCTCACTGGAAGTTCCAAGGATTATTTCTGATTTCTTTTTTGAAGGGAATTCCAAAATTTCTCTTTAAAATTGTATTACGTTACCTTAAATATCTATTGTGAATTACAATTTATAAGCCTTTTCACATATAAAATTTTATTCATTTCATAAGAAAGGAGTTAAAAGGATCTGGAGATCAATCCTGAATCTTCTGCTTACTGGCTATTTGACCTCAGGAGTGTAACTGTACCTCTCCCGCTCTAACTTCAGTACCTTCCACAGTGGCTGCATATTCTAAGGCTTTAGTTCCCTCTTAACGGCTCCCTGAGGAAGCTCACGCAGGATGGCCCTGGTTCTGAGTGTCTTTCTTGTTGATCTCCAACCTGGGGTGGGGAGGAAGGGTGTATCTTTTTTTCTTGTGCTAATTCCTAGGTTCTCTCAGCTACCCGTGAGAGCTTTTTCTACTTTTCCATCACCTGTGTAAATAATTCCCAAGTTTAAATTCCCTCTGCTGGAAATACTTAGAGTGGTATTTATTTTCCTGACTAGACTCTGACTGATATATCTTTATAAACTCCCATTTGCCCCTTTGAAAATGGAGATAAAATTACCTACTTCAGAGGGCTATTTTGAGGATTACAATTGTAAAATATCTAAATGATGAAGTCAGGGAATAGAATAGACAAACCAGCCGTAAGGGAAGGGTGAGGAGCTAAGATAAGGCTGATAGAAGGAAAATAACATTGTTTCCCTTGTCCTAAAAATCCTAGTACTGCAAAGTAATGATCATTATTTTCATTTTTTTTTTTTTTTTTTTTTTTTGCGGTACGCGGGCCTCTCACTGTTGTGGCCTCTCCCGTTGCGGAGCACAGGCTCCGGACCCGCAGGCTCAGCGGCCATGGCTCACGGGCCCAGCCGCTCCGCGTGGCATGTGGGATCTTCTCGGACCGGGGCACGAACCCGTGTCCCCTGCATTGGCAGGTGGACTCTCAACCACTAAGCCACCAGGGAAGCCCTATTTTCATTTTTAAGATGAAGAAAATGAGGTTTGTAGACATTAAGCACAACACAGTTAATATATGAAATCAGAACCCAGGTCTGTCCAGACTCGAAATTTATATTTTATTTTGTTTTTGTCTGCCATAATAACTCCTGTTGGAAAAGTTTCAGATATAAACTGGCTACTAAACAGTGTTGAATTGTGCAGGCTCTGTTTTCAGGGGTGGGATCTGTAATCATTGACAAAAGGCAGAACAAAATTTCTTAAGCAACACATCTGCTTTATTTACATGAGTTGAAGAAAAATACTCATTTAAAACACGTACTTTTTAGAAAAAGGATAGGGTTCTAACTTTGTCCTATCACTCAGGTCTAGAAAATCTTGCATCTCCAGTTATTTGCATTTTTAGCCTTTTTCAAGATGATCAAGATAAGTCATGGATCAGAAATGTTTTGCTTTAAATTGCCCATGGTGTCCATGTAACTGCCACTTTGAATTACCATCTGTTTCCCTTTTTACTGTAGGATGTTTTTATCCACGGGGTCTGGTAACCTGTTTTCTATCATCAAAAATAAGTCAGGTGGCAAGGCTCAGAAATTATTTGTGGAAAAATACAAAATCTGATATGAACAGGGAAGGGATGCCTTAAAATAAATATTCCAGGTGTGGAAGTTAGGCACCATAGTAGGTGCTCGTTCCCACCTCAATTTTTAAGTTTGTCAACTTTAGAAGGACTCGAAGTTATTTCTGTATGATGAAAATAAGGATCTTTGAAATTTGTTAGAGACATTCCTTTGTGCTTTGGCAGTTTTACAGGCAAAACAATATAGTTTATTTAAGGAAAATAACACATAAAAACAATTTAATAGCATGACAGGGTACATGAAGAGAACTTCAAAAGCTCCTGAAAGCTGTGGAGGGTGAGCTCGTATTTTATGGAATGTAGCGGAGAAGACAGGTGAGCACAGACCTCAAATTTCCCACATGTAAGTTGCTTGGGAGGTCTACTACATAATACCGTGGGAAGCAGTAGTTTAAAGAAGGAAAACTTCAACTAGACACACATAAATGAGGGGACCAATATTGATAAAATATTGATAAAAAGGAATCTCAAGGAATGTGGATATCACTTCCAAGAATTTTGTTCACATTCACTTAATTGATTTGTACTTTGTTCCTCATAAGGTATTTATTGTGTTTTATTGCATTCATTTGCCTAGGGACATAACCAACCTGGACTGCAGTCTCCTTAGATGTGATAGACTGAGCAAAGTTTAGTCCAAATTTAGGTTGTGGGGGGCAAAAAGACCACCTAGGAGAGTTGTGCATGTGATCCCTTAAGTCCACATTTACTGAGGTAATAAGAAAGCCATGAAATAGTATGGATTCTTAAGCTGGAAATGAAAAAAAAAAACACCTGAAATTGAGATTGGGAAAGTTAGAAAACTGTTTGATGACTTTTGACTATACATGAATTATTTTATTTAATCTTTATTTGGTGTTTATATTATAGAGTACTTAATAATTGAGCAAATTAATAGGTAATGTTATTAATAGCTACTAAATGCCTAGCACAGGCTGTGTAACTTACATGACTATCTCATTTACTCTTTTTTTTTAAATTTTTTTTTTCTGATGTGGGCCATTTTTAAAGTCTTTATTGAATTTGTTACAATATTGCTTCTGTTTTTTGTGGCGTGTGGGATCTTAGCTCCCTGACCAGGGATTGAACCCGCACCCCCTGCATTGGAAGGAGAAGTCTTAACCTCTGGACCACTAAGGAAGTCCCTCACTTACTCTTATAACAGCCCTCTGAAAGGTACACCTCCCTTTTGCGCACAGGAAACTGAGGCTCAAGGGTGCTAATTCATTAATACAGAGCTCCCAGAGGAAGAAAAGAAGCAAAAGTGAGGGATTGGTGAACAAGACTTAATCTATAAAATAGTGCCAGTTTTTAAACTTTTAGGAGTGTAATGATTTAAAAACATTTCAAAAGTTACTAAAGTGAAGCATCTATTGGGTGAAACATACTTCAAGCCTTTGGTACTCCTTGAAGAAATGTGGCAGCTTTTTGATTGTAAAGAGATAGAGATCCAGGATTTATGCCAATCTCCAGTTTATCTAAAAGTCCTCCCACAGTTTCAACATGCTACCAGCACTGACTGTGAATGAGTATGGCTATGAAAATACATAAAGTGTGGCTATGCCATTAATCAGGCGTGATCTTTCAAAGTATTATAAATTTCAGTGATCAATGCCAAGTCTCATTTTGATGACTTGGGGACTAAACTCATGGATCAGCCTGACAGAGACAAATAAGAAACTAAATAGGAACGTGATAGTCTGTTAAGAGTGGTAGCTACTTGTTAGATTTTCAGACGTGTCATTTGTGAAAGATGCTGGATAGTTTGAAATTCTACATATCCCTCATCTATGATTCCTTAATGCTTAAAAGTAGAATTTTGTATCATTCCTAACAGACTTTATTTTGTTTGAAACAAAAACATCAGCATTTAAGTAATTCAAAAATTGTTATTTCTGCCTGAGTTTCAGGTGAATTAAAATCAATAAAAAGAAATCTATATTACCCATTTCTTTCTTGTGGGTTTATACTTAGAGATTCAGTGAGAAATTTTAGGTTGATTTCATAAAAATATTTTTCCTGACAATGTAATACTATTGATAACTGAATCATAAAAATATGAACAAAAATGTATACTTAAATTTTTGTTATTATAGTACTTGCAGTTCTTCTTACAGGTATTTAAGTAGTAAAAAAAAATAGATCTATTTCTTGAACAGCCATAGAATGTAATCTGTGGTACATGTCAGATGTCTTCCCCATGGTTTTCAGTATTACTCAAGGTATCGGTCAGTGTTTGTTTAGAAAAACAGAAGCCATTATACCTGTCTTTGATAATACACAGAATTAGAGACATCCACAGTTGTGGGATGCCAGAGAAGAGAAAGGCAGAAGCTGTCCCTAACTTGATTAGCCTGCAGAATGGAAGTGGTGGATCTCAAGAGCTTGTGGTAGAGCTGCTGCAGAACTCAAGGTCCTCTACGAAGTGCCATATGATTGTATCAGACAGCTGCACTGAAGTGAGAGTGAGTGATTCCCAAGAGGCCTTATCAGCTATGTCAGCTGCCTTTAGCACCGAAGTGGATACGTTGCAAAAGCTCACCTTGAAATACCTGCAAACTTCACATCTGATACCTGCTCACGTGTCTGGCTGCCTCTGCCTCCACTGAATAATATCTTCTTCCCTTTCATTTTCCAAAGTTCACATAGGTGACTGTTAGTGATAGAATCTAACCCTACAGGACACCATACAGGAAAAAGGATTCTGAGGAATGTGGCACTAGTCTCTCTGCAATGCAGAGAAGACCATCAAAGGCGATGATGGTGATATGGACTTGACAGCAGTTAATCCAGCACAGTCCAATCATATCTCATCTCAGCATCCCGTGACATTCTTTCACCCACATTTTAACTTCTGACCACCACTACCACTACCAACAACAAATCAAGGTATTAACATGACACATATATGTACATATCCCTCATATGATCAAAAGTATGATCACCATCTCTAGAATAAGGGAGGACACCAAGTCCTGTATGTCACCATATCTATCTCTAGGTGATGTTCATTCCTTTTCTAGACTCGTCAAATCCCTCTTTAACCTCCTGTAACTTAAAGACCAAATTACAGAGTCAAAGTATGAACACACTGTGTGTTAGAAAGTAGTATAGTAGTTTTTTTTTTTTTTAACTTCATGCTGATCACGAGGCGCTATAACTGGACCTGATGAAGAGGCATCAGGCATTATCTGGAGATTCTGGACCTTAAGCTTGAAACTATGACACATGGATTGTTTCCTTTGGCGAGGGTGAGTGTACTTACATGCAGGAAAAAGAAGGAAGCAGGCTTTTTAGTCATTAGAGTTCTTTATCAAATATTTCTGGTCCATCTGAGCAACTGGTGGTATTATATTTCTCCCATGCTTATAAATAGGTATGGCTATGTGACTGGTTTCGAACAATGAAATATGAGCAGAGGTATGGTATATGCTACACTATTTGTAAGCTCTGAAAGCCAGTGCAAGATTGGCCATGCTCTCTCTCTCCCATGGCTAATGGCAATATTACAAACACCAGCTGCTCTGTGAGCCTGGGTCTTAGAATGAGGATGATAAGTAACAGAGCCTCTACCAAAGCTCTGATGGGCATATAATGTGTGGGAAACCCCCCCCCCCAGTATATATAGGATAGTGATTACAGACAACAATATTGTGGTATAAACATCAAACTTGCTAAGAGACTAGATCGAAATTATTCCCACCGCAAAAAAGAAATAATGATGTAAAGTGATAAAAGTGCTAGCTATTGCTACAATGGCAATCATACTGCAATATATAAATCAAATCAGCATGTTGTATACCCTAAACTTATACAATAATATGTCAAATATTTCAATAAAATGAAAGAAAAAGTGTTTAAAAAAGACTGACTGTGTTAAGCAACTGAGACTTGGGGGCTGTTTATTATTATAGCCTAACATATCCCATTCTGAATAATGTATCCAATATTAAATATGAAAAAATATATTAAGTTTTAAAGTCCACAACTTGTCAAACACTTAGAAAGCAATAGTTAATAGAAAATGATCTTAACATTTAATGCATCTTAGAAAATAGAAGATTGAACTGGTTTAATATGTTTCTGATTATATCAGGGTTTATTATATAGCATAAAACTTATAAAATTTCATCACATTCCAGATTATGAGGCATGGAAGGCTAGCCATTACCATGGTGGTGATTTGTCTACATAATATCTGGTAGGGTTGCTGATCAGCAGTTTTCTCTCCTGAGGCTTACAAGCATGATATGAACCAGTCCACTGAATGTAGACATATGCCTAGCTCTGTTCAGGTGCTTATAGAAATATCTTATTCACTTCTAAAACTATCTTGAAAAATTGATACTATTAGAGAGAATCCAAAGTATTTATTTATTTATTTTGTGGTACGCGGGTCTCTCACTGCTGTGGCCTCTCCCGTTGCGGAGCATAGGCTCTGGATACGCAGGCTCAGCGGCCATGGCTCACGGACCCAGCCGCTCCGCGGCATGTGGGATCTTCCCGGACTGGGGCACGAACCCGTGTCGCCTGCATTGGCAGGTGGACTCTCAACCACTGCGCCACCAGGGAAACCCCCAAAGTATTCTTAATTCTTCAAAATCAGGCTGTGTAAGGTTAAGGCACTGACTTATCTGGGGAAAGTATACTGCAGTGAAATAAATGAGGAAATGAACAAAAGGGTCAATCTAGTTCTTAATAGCTGTATTACTTGGTTTAAATACTAAGTTTTAAATTCCAATTTTAGTTTATAAAAACTGAGGATAATAACTACTTCAAAAATTTGTTGTGAGGTTTGATCAGCTTGTCAAAGTAGTTGCTCAATATATATGCTGGGTTTTTATTTAAAATTTTATACTCAATATTACAAATGAGGTGCTTTGGATCAGAGAAGTTTCTTAGTAATTACTTCATAGTATTGAATAAATAATAAATGAGTCTATCCCCTTGCCCCACTGCCTATTAACTTGGACAGTGTGATGGCAGCCAATGAAGATTTTCCCCACATGAGTAGCTAGACAGTTCACAGGCAAAGGATAAGGAAAAATGATTTTCTCTGCATATATATGGAGGTAGTTGTCCCCATCCACTCTTGAAATGATCTCTTTGGAAATGTAATGGGTCTCAATGCTATCTTTTATCTTTTTGGTCATTGACCAAATGCTTTGATATATTTATGTACGGATACTTACATCAATTGAATTTTGGAATATATATGACAATTTTTTCTTTTTTGTTTGAAAGAGTGGCTGACTTTTCCAATGCTTCCCAGTAATAGAAAGTCCTCAATCACCCAAATCCAATGACACCACCTTTTCCTTCTAACAGTCCTGTTAACTCAGCTGTTTGGCAGAATTAAAAGGAAAAGTTTCAGCAGCTGACAGTGTCTAGAAGGCAGTGATGTGTGGCCATGGCACAGGGCAGTAGCTGCAAGATGTTTTCTTCTGAATCCAACTAGAAAGTCATGGAGCACGAGAAACCCTTTCCTAGACAATGTGAAATCAAACAGGAAAATACACTCCAATTACTGTCCTACATAAATATCCAAAGTGAACAAAGCGCATCAGTCAGGAGGCTATTGTCTGCCTAATTATGTTCCAAATTGGAAATGGCAACTTGTTTTCTTCCTCACATAATAGTTCTCTAAATAAATTGTCTTCTGCTGTCTGCAGCTCTCTTGAGGATTCGGTTATTTAGGGATAAAGAACTTGTGGTTGTGAAAAGCATGGGTTACAGCCAGCTCCCTGCCTGAGAGAGAAAATGGAAATGAGCACTGGGGTTAAGACGTGCTGAAAATCAGACACATTTCAGCAATTCATTTGTTGTGATTTGGGTACTATGGAAGACTTTTACACATTTTATGTGCATCTCTTCTGACTTAGAATATTGTCTTGGCATACTCTAAAGAATGACTGTGCTGCCTGAGCATCCCATATGGAATATTTGATTCCTCTGTCTTAAATTCTCTTGATAGGTCTTGAAAATAATATTTTATTTAATGGGGATTTAAGAGAAAAACTTACATTAGTATTAGTTCATCTTTACCATAAATTATGTTTTCTTTCTACATTTTTATTTTTTTTCTTTTTTTGCGGTACGCGGGCCTCTCACTGCTGTGGCCTCTCCCATTGTGGAGCACAGGCTCTGGACGCGCAGGCTCAGCGGCCATGGCCCACAGGCCCAGCAGCTCCGCAGCATGCGGGATCCTCCCTGACCGGGGCGCGAACCCGTGTTCCCTGCATCGGCAGGCGGACTCTCAACCACTGTGCCACCAGGGAAGCCCTCTACATATTTTTATAAAGAAATATTTATTATCTTCAGAATGTTTTCAGAAGTCAACCTTAACAAAATTTGATGCTGAAATATTTATTTTTTGCTTAATGACTTTATTCAATTATGAAATACTTCTATGATTTTTTTTTCAAAGATTGTATTTATTTTTGGCTGTGTTGTGTCTTCTTTGCTACACGTAGGCTTTCTCTAGTTGTGGCAAGCAGGGGCTACTCTTTGTTGTGGTGCACGGTTTTCTCATTGTGGTGACTTCTCTTGTTGAGCACGGGCTCTAGGCACATGGGCTTCAGTAGTTGTGGCACGCAGGCTCAGTAGTTGTGGCACGCAGGCTCAGTATTTGTGGCTCATGGGCTCTAGAGTGCAGGCTCAGTAGTTGTGGCACATAGGCTTAGTTGCTCCGCGGCATGTGGGATCTTCCCGGACCAGGGCTCGAACCCATGTCCCCTCCATTGGCAGGTGGATTCTTAACCACTGCGCCACCAGGGAAGTCCCCTTCTATGATTTTCCTTAAGCGAATGTTACAGTGTTTAAGGTTCGTCAGTGAAATGTCATCTCAATTGTAAGGTGAGAAATTCAGTGGTGGAAGTTACATGGATCATCTATCCCCAGTTTTTTTTTTATTTGTTAGTATTTTAGTCCTATATTCATAGAATCTGCTTTTATTCTTGAAAATGGTTTTCAACCCTTATTACCTTCTGTGAATAAGACCATGAAAGGAAATCTTTTATAGTCCTAAACTAATTTCTTCTGAGTCCTTTCAAGCATTTTTAATTTACTAGGGATGTAACCTGTTCATGTTTTTTGATGTATAGATATTGTCCTTAGGAAGGTTTGTTTACTTTGTGGTCTAAATATTATTTAAATCTTCTGTATCAAAAGTAGTTAGTAGATAGTGCTTTATAGATTTTTATCTTCATAATATCCTTAGTATAAAAAATAATATATATAATGTTTTAACCAAATGAAATTACAAAAACTAAAGACATAAAACACTAAGAAGCAAAAGCTTGAGACACCTTTAAATGAAAGTTACAGAAGCTTAATTCTCAAGGAAGGTTAGTATGTCAATGTCATTTTCCTGAGGGTAAATGTAGCATGGAACATATTGTGATAAAAAGTAAATTAATCTAACAGGGTACTGTCAAGTAGAAGAGTACAAATAATAAGTATTTTATTATTTGAAAACCTTTTCTAATTACTTTGGATTTTTCTTTTTTATATATTTCCTCTTTTTTAAAGTATAGTTGACTTCCACCCTTGATTGATCAGAAAGGCATTTTGCACGGCTGTCTGTTGAACTATGTTTCCATGTAAAAGTATAAATCTCCTAGTACCTTTTCTATGCTGTTGTGGAGAATTCTGTGTTTGATCAACAATCTTAGAGTTGCTAAGAACTAGCAAAATCCTACATAGTCTCATTTGTCTCCCCCTTTCCCAATTTTGGTTTTATTTTGGAATTGTTCCCCAAACTTAGGCAATTTTTTCCTTTGAGATTTACATGCATTTGTTTATTCCTCAAAATAATTCTGATTACAATTCATTTATCAATTTAATAAATAACACAGTTTCAGAAACTTTAGTAATTGGACAAAATTACATATATACAACATGTGCATATAAGCATACAATAAGAAGTGAAACAGATATAATTTGAATTTTCCTCTTAGGTATTTCTTTTTTTTTAATGAATTATGTTTAACAAAGTACCCATTTTTCTTCAACTTCAGAGTAAAGATTTGGGTTTCTGGGCAATTGGTGACTTTTTTTAGGTAAAGTTCTCTAGATTTTAATTTACAACTCATAAAGCAGAGTGAATCGTTAAAGATAAATGGCAAGAATGACTTTATTTTTGAACTTGACATAATAAAACTGTATATGAGCAGGTGGGAAGCAAGGGACAGTGTTGAGGAACACCACTTTTGCTCATAGGTGTTCTTAATGTTCCAGAACATGTTATGTTTACAAATGGAGTGGGATGCATCAGAAACCCTGGTTAGTTAGTGATGGGAAGTAGAGATGAAGTTTCCTTCCATTTATTACTCCCCACCTGAGCTATAACAGATCATCTCTTGCTATCCAGTGAGTACGGATTGACTAATGTAGATAAGGGATGACATTTCCATCTGAGGTTTCTGATCATCTTCACATCTGGCTAAACCTTTTTAGACATCATGTCAGGTTCACCTTAAACAATAATAGCAACAAAAGAAATGGACACCCTCTTTTTCTGTTAAATCAAGTATAATGACACCCATTTGCCTAACAATTGGAATGGGACTGAGTTAGGAACCAGAGCACTATCTACATTTTAAGAAAAATCTAAAATCTATACCTAAAATATAAGCAGGCCTTATAACTACTCTGTTAGTCATTGACAACTAATAAATGCTTCGTGAATTTCCCTATAGCCAGATGTAACTCCAATAGGCTAATATATAGTTTTTTCCTTCTGTCCATATGAATACTTAAGACCAAATATTCATGGAAACAGACAATTAGGGATCATGTTTAAATAATACCTATAAACACCATACTGCCTCATAATGAGAATGTACCTTGAGGTCTCAGTAAATAAACTGTGTTACGATATGTATGACTGAAATATTTTCTAATCTTTGTACAAAATGGGTCCAGTGAATTAATGCTAGATTTAGCTTCAGTTAAGAATGTACAAATTCGCATGAATAGGTCAGACAGTACAGCATTCAATTCTTTGCTAAAATATACTTTTTATTTATTTATTTTAAAATAGAGCTTTATTGGAGTATAATTGGTTCACAATACTGTGCTAGTGACTGTTGTACAACAAAATGAATCAGCCATATGCATACATATATCCTCATATCCCCTCCCTCTGAGTCTCCCTCCCACCCTCCCTATCCCACCCCTCTAGGTGGTCACAAAGCACCAAGCTGATCTCCCTGTGCTATGCTGCTGCTTCCCACTAGCTATCTATTTTTTTTTTTAACACCTTTATTGGGGTATATGTCCATGCCACTCTCACTTTGCCCCAGCTTCCCCCTCCCACCCTGTGTCCTCAAGTCCGTTCTCTACGTCTACGTCTCTATTCCGGCCCTGCCACGAGGTTCGTCAGTACCATTTTTTTTTTAGATTCCATATATATGTGTTATGAATGGGTAAAGATGTGGCACATATGTACAATAATATATACTCTCTCGCCCTGTCACAGCTCACCCTTCCCCCTCCGCATATCCTCAAGTGTATATACGTCCATGCCACTCTCACTTTGCCCCAGCTTCCCCCTCCCACCCTGTGTCCTCAAGTCCATTCTCTACGTCTACGTCTCTATTCCGGCCCTGCCACTAGGTTCGTCAGTACCATTTTTTTTAGATTCCATATATATGTGTTATGAATGGATAAAGATGTGGCACATATGTACAATAATATATAATTTTATATAGCATTTTAAGTCATCAAGGCAAACTCACGTGGGCCTCTTTTTCTAGTTTTCTTCACAATGTATTAGTGTGATAGGTATGTGTATTTCTGATGAAAACTCAGAAACCGGAAGCCTTTTGCTCAGTAACCCTAACTATCAGTTGCTGCACTCTTTAGGAGTCACAAGCCTTGACTGTGTTGCAGATTTTCTTGAAAGATCTATTCAGATGTACTTTGGACTAAAGATGTTTTGGTTGAGGAATCTGCTATTTGTGTTCAGAAAATGGTTATCTGTGCAGAGGGTTTTATGATAACAACTAGTGGTGATAAATCCAGGTAAGCTGATGAGCTTTTTTGATATTGATGGGGTGGTTTTTATCTTTAGCTTTTTATAAAATGGACCTTTTTTCAGATGTATTCCTTCATATAATTAGTTAAATGTACATACAGCTCTGTGTGTGTGTGTGTGTGTGTATTAGAGAGGCAGACATAAATAGTGTTACACTCTCAAGAATGAGTTATGGATTAAATATCAAATTCACTCCTTCTCCAGAATATGAGAACACATGGGTTCAGACTACTGTTTCCACAATGTCTTATGCGGTGTGGATTAGTCACTAATGCAGATGGAAAACTCAAACCATAGCTTATGCACTTGCTATTATCTGTTTGGACAGATCCTCAAGTTTTTATGGATGCGTCCACTGGCTTCAGATTCACATTTTATTTCAGAAGAGAGCATTGCGAGTTAGTTTTTTGTTTTGTTTATTTTTTTGTCAAGTCAACTAGATTTGAAAGGAGTTTGTGTAGAACATAGTCTGTATAGTTAAACTGGAAAATACTTTCCAGCTTTTAAATAAGTAACGGATTAACCAAAATTTGAGTAATTTCTGTTAGTTTGAATATTTATAAACTATACTGGGAAATGATATATAGTGTCTGAAGCATTTTCTGCATCACTTGTGATATAAAACTAATAGTATGGAAAATTGCTTTGAGAAGAAAGTGAGTTCCATGTTAGATAATTGGCCCCTTTTATTTAAAATTATTTAATAACTGAATGACAATTTGGGAATTCAGCATTTATGATGCTGAAATAATATCTCTATGTAAAAATCTTCATATTTAAACAGGTATATTTTTTACTATGTAAGTGTAATATATTACATGGTAGCAGGAAACAAATTTATCTCAGATTTTTTAGAAGTATACTTTATTGGGAATCACACACTATGAAATCACAATATTTTAATTGTCATTGTTTGTCTTTCTGGTTTTATGAAAAGTAAGATGCCCCCCTTTTTCTATAACACTAACTTTATTCTGAAATATTAATAAGTTCAAGGAAGATAGAAGTTTTTTTTGTTTTGTTTTTTTGCGGTACGTGGGCCTCTCACTGTTGTGGCCTCTCCCGTTGTGGAGCACAGGCTCTGGACGCGCAGGCTCAGCGGCCATGGCTCACAGGCCTAGCTGCTCCCGCGGCATGTGGGATCCTCCCAGACGGGGGCACGAACCCGTGTCCCCTGCATTGGCAGGCAGACTCTCAACCACTGCGCCACCAGGGAAACCCTGAGCAACTATCTTTAAAATTAATCAACAAAATATTGGCTCAGTTGATCTCCAGAGGCATTTTTTGACTTCTTTGCCTAGCCAGCTCAGCTTCTTTCTTTCACTACAGTCTGGTTCTACTGGTAGTCGGTGACAGCTTTCTGACCACCTTGCTAGTAATTGCTTCTATAGCTTGTTAGCTAGAGTCTGTTTTTCCTGGCTGACCTCCTTCTACTCTACTTCATTCCTTTTCTCAAACTTCCTTTGATTGCTGCTAATTATTATTCATTTCCCTTCAATCTCACCCCTCCTCCAGAACTGACCTCAGTTTATTTTATCCTGGTTACTGCTTCAGCCTAGAATATGAATGTGTAAGCCAGTATTCTCTGCCTCATTATCATCCATTTTAAATTGACTTTTCAGTCAATACTAGACTAATCCTAATAATGGTAATAATAAACAGTTAGTATATATTTAGTGCTTACTTGTACCAAGTCTAAACCAAGTGCTTTATATGGATTTGCTCATATGACTCTTTCAACCACATCATGAAGTAGCTGCTAGAATTATCTCCAGTTTATAGCCTAGGAAACTGAGACTGTGATCACCAAGATTGGAATTGGCAGAGACAAAGCTTGAACCAGGATTATGGTTTTGCAGAAGTCACATATCTCACGTATCTATGCAGGAAGGACCTATGCTCTACAGAGGCAGGGTATCTATCTGGTAATTTTTTTTTTTTTCTTAAGACCTCTAAATTTTATTACTGTATATAGGGATCCTCATTCCATAACCACATCCAAATTTATACTTCATTAAAAAAATATTTAGGGGCTTCCCTGGTGGCACAGTGGTTGAGAAGTCTGCCTGCCAATGCAGGGGACACGGGTTCGAAACCTGGTCTGCGAGGATCCCACACGCCACGAAGCAGCTAGGCCCGTGCGCCACAGCTACTGAGCCTGTGTTCTAGAGCCCGTGAGCCACAACTACTGAGCCCACATGCCACAACTACTAAAGCCCGCATGCTTGGAGCCCATGCTCCACAGCAAGACAAGCCACTGCAATGAGAAGCCCGCGCACTGCAACGAAGAGTGGCCCCTGTTTGCCACAACTGGAGACAGCCCATGCGCAGCAACGAGGACCCAGTGCAGCCAAAAATAAATAAAATAAATATTTATTGATCACCTGCTATGTCTCAGGCACTATTCCAGGTATTGAGGTAAGCAGTGAACAAAACCGATAAGTCACAAATATGCTGCTTGCATTCTAATGGGGAGGGACAGGTGATAGCACAAATATAATATTTATGTATAGTAGAAGTAAGTTCTATTAAAAAAATGAAGCAGAGTAAAGAGAAAGAGTGTAACTGTGCAGATGAATAACATTCTTCCTATTTGTCCTTTGTGATAAAGTGACATTTGAATAGAGTCAAAAATAAAGTAAGGAGTGAGTCATGAAAATATCTAAGGAAAGAGAATTGCAGATTGAAAAAGTAGTACATGCAAAGACCCTGATGTGGAAATATGCTATGCTTAGCGTTAGCAAGGACAACCAAGGAGGACCTTCAGACTGGATTGAAATGAACAGCAGAAGAATAACAGGAGCAGAGATCAAGGAAGGAGAGGAGACGTAGGTCATACAGAACTTTGTAGGTCATAAGCAAGCTCTTCAGAGTTTGCTTGGAGAGAGAGGCAAGAAGCCACAGGAAGATTTTGAACAGATTCGTTGTGTTCTCTTGCTGCTGTGGGGAGAATCAACTCTAGGGAGTAAAGAATCTATAGGAAGCTATTGTAATAATCCGAGTGAAAGATTCGGGTGGTATAGAATAAAGTAGTGGTAGAGGTGATCCTTATATATGTATATATATATATATATATGTGTGTGTGTGTGTGTATACACATATATATATACATACTCATTTACACACACCGAAACATTTTTTGAAATGTAATATACATATATAAAAGCACATACCATAGGTGTATGGCTGGATGAACTTTTTTTACTGAACACTAGTGTAAGTAGTTCTCATATGAAGAATCAGAACATTAGAACTTTAGAAGTCCCCTTACACTGCCTTCTAGTTATTACCCCTACCTCCCTTGGCAAAGATAAGGGCTGTTCTTCTAAAACAGAGGTTGGCAGACTCTTTCTGCAAAAGATCAGACAGTAAATATTTTTAGGCTTTAAAGGCCACATGTAGTTTCTGACACATACTGTTTTTTCCAACTGTCTTGATAGTTTCGCTATGTGTAAAATTCTCTGTTGGCAATAAGTATGCCATTATAATTTTGAGAGCCTTCCTCTTCAGTCTTCTGCTTTCTAGAAGAATATAAAATTTTGAGTCTGTAGTCTTTCATTTCCAGCTTGTAAGCCCTCAGATGTGGCACCTTTTGATCTAGAGTCTTTGAACTTTTTCCCAAAAAGAAAAATTATCTGTCCTACGCCCTATCCCCAACATATAATGTGACTCAGGGACTCAGTTTTATCTTCATTGAATTGTCCTATCTATCAAATAACGAATGATCAAATGCTTTATCATACAAATGCTATTGAAATATTGGGCTCATTTTAGGAAATTAAACAGTTTCACTATGTTTAGATTTCTCAGATTTCACAGCACTCAGAGAACCAGATGTTTCTAATGTTACACCACAGGCTGTCCAATCCCAGGACAGTCTTTATCTAATCCAGAAGTATACTTTCCTCAGGACCAATATTAGAAAAGGAGAGCTTGGCTACCAAGATTTGCTACTTGGTAGCCAAGTTTTGGATACTTAGAGGGATTTCCTAGACATGTTGCAGCACCCTTCACTAGGGATTTAGTAACCATACCTACACGATACATTTGCTGTTCCCTTTCCTTTGCCTGGCAAGTAATCTGGTTTCAAGAATTTATGAGGCCAATAATATTGTTAGGGATCCCCAAGACCACCCTCAGTTTCAGGTGTTTACTAGGAGAGCTCATGGAGCTCAGAAAATCTGTTATGGTTTATTAAATTGAAAGGATACAGATCAGTATCAGCAAAGGTGAAAGGCATGTAAGGCAGAGTGCAGGATAGACTAGGTGTAAGCTTCTAGGTGGCCTTTCCTAGGAGTCTCACAGCATCTAATTCTTCCAGCAACATTATGTGACAACACGTATGGGTTTTCTTAAGCACGGAAGTGCACCCAAGACTTGGTGTCCAGGATTTAATCTGGGGTTAGTTATGTAGACAAGGAGTGCCCATATAGTTGATCTTAGTCTCCAGTCCCTCCAAAAGTCAAACTAATATCCTGTGACCCAAAAGCCCCCACCATAAACTATCTAGATTGGCCCAAGGCACCAGATAAATAAAGACACTCTTTGAGGCAGAACCTTTCAAAGGCTTAGAGGTTATCTCCCCGGAGTCAGTCAAGTACCTAAACCTTTATTTGGAAAGCGTGAGGTTTGAAAACCCCAGACCCACTGAATCAGTTCCTCCGTGCATAAGCATATTTTATCGCTCAAAACTAGGAATCTAAACTTCTCACAAGGTATCTATCCATAATTTCCTAAGCAAAATAGCTCAAACTTGAGACTAAAATTTTATCTCACATATGAAAGAACTGTTTTCCCCCCTCTGGTTGACATTCACTTATCTTCTGTCTACCTCCACCAGATTATAGAATATTTCAGGCAATGAAATGTTTCGTTATTGCTATATTATTCAACATTTGAAGACTCTAGAAAGCTGTGTCAGTCAGATTTTGCTAGGCAACATGCGACAACAAAAATCTCCATGGCAAACAACACTCAGTACTTCTTGCTCATGTAAGAAAGGACATACTTGCAGCCTGTGAATTGGCTGTAATTGTTCTGCATCTGTAATTTGGGGCCGCTCTGCTGCATTTGTCTCCTTTAGAGTACCCAACTGGAGGGGGAGCAGATACCTGGGGATTGTTCTTCTCGTGGCTATGACAGGAGCACAAGAGGACAAGAAGAAATGCTTAATCATATTTCAAGCCTCTACTCATGTCACATCTGTTAATCATTGGCCAAAGCATGTCACATGGCCAATACCAGTCACAAGGGGTAAGGCCATCTACTGTAAGGCCATCATCATAAAGGAACGGATGAATGTTAACAGTAGAGGGGAGAGAATTGGAACCATTATTTAATATACCACAGAGGTCATGGTATAATAGAAAGATTCAGAATGATTTTCTAACCCTGGCTTGATGACTGTCTTGGTCATAGATCTGGAAGTAGTTAATCAACATGTTTATTACTTGATTTTCTCATATGGAAAAAGGAAATCAAAATAACTACTTAGAGTTTTGTTGTGAGGATTAAAGATAATGTGTGAAGTGCCAAGCATAGTGGCCTGATCATAGGTTTATAACAAGATTTATTATTATTGATATAATATTGGTGAAGACCCATTGCTTTCTCCTTAAAAATACTATTAAGGGAACGTTTATTGTATACATGGTATTATCCTAAGTGCTTAACGTAATAGGTAGGTACTCCTTTTTTCACCATTTTTTGGGTGAAGAAGAGAGACTGAGAAAAGTTAGGAGATATGCCCAAAGTAAGGAGACATGCTCATTGAATGTCAAATTCCCTCACAATCAAGTGGCTTAAAATAACAATTGTTTATTTAGATCACGATTTTATGAGTCAACAATTAGGGATGGGCTCAGCTGTATGGTTTTCTGGACTCAGCCAGGTCCAGGCATGAATCTGTAGTCAGATGGCTACATAGTTGGTTAGAGCTACATAGTCTAGAATTGCCTCAGCTTTGATGGTTCATTGTTGTTCCATGCAATTGCTCATCAGCCTGGGCTTATTTACCTGGTGGCTGAGCAGGGTTCCAAGAGAACAAGTGGTAAACAAAGCTTGCTTGAGTCCTATGCTTCTAACTAGTACATCACCCCTTTTACTTTATTCTATTGACCAAAGCTGGTCTGGTCACAAGTCCAGCCCAGACTCAAGACAAGGAGAAATAAGAACCAATCCCTTAAAGAGAAAAACTGTATAGTCACATTACAATTAACATAGATTACAAGGAGGAATGATTGAGTATTACCAATTTTGGAATCTGCCATAGTTTGTCTTCTGGCTACAATTTTCACATCCATTCCCATGAAAAATATATTCTTCCTTATCTGAATATCCCTAAAAGTCATGCCATGGAACTGTGGCATCAGACTTAAATTCTAGAATGTAAATTATCCATGTAAAGTCCAGGTGAAACTTATCATATGTGGATTTCCTTGATCCAGAGACTCATGAAATATAAAGTTATCTGTCCTACAAACATCTGATGTAAACTGTTGATATGGGGATAGGGTAAATTCAATAAACACTACCATTCTAAAAGAGAAAAAATGAGAGATACATAGCAGTGACTGGTCCACAGCAATTTTAAAATCTAGGTGGGAATATTGTCAGGCTCCTTACCTTGGAATAATGAATACTCTTCGATTAAAGCAAGATTATGTTCCTTGGGACATAATGTTCCCCCTTTTGTTTTTCGTGGCTCTTGGCTCTACCCTCTGGGCCCCTGGCTCCTTCCTCTAGAACATCTTTCCTTTTCAATTTCCTTCCTTAGCCCTTCGAAAAATTTTCTTAGCCAGCTTCCTTATTGTAGAAAGTTGGGTGTCCAGAGGGCTTTTGTAATTTGAGTAAAGTCATTCTTTCTTAAAGAAGCTTGATGTCACTTTTACATATACAATTTCCTCCAAGTCATGTGGACTTAATATGAGTTTGATTTGTGCCTATTCCATTTGTTAAAAAACCATAGCCATGATTGTTTTTAAGATTTGTGTCTCTATATAGGCTTTTTTACTGTCACTTTGCAACTGGGCTTTTGTGAAACCATGCTCTTAAGAATCTGAGGAGCAGTTTTGTCTATTTGAGAGAGTCTATTTGACAACATATTCTTTCAGATTTCTCAGGAAAGTGTTTCGGAGCTACACACTTGAATAAATCTTTTTCCTCAGGCCTCGTTTTACTTTGAGAATTTTTACTGGCTGGGAAGACTAAAGATAAGAAACAAATTCCTTTATATCCCAGAAAATTTTGTCCCCTCTAAATTCCTTTAAATTTCTCCTTGCAAACTGGCTAGTTCTTTATTTAGCCCATTTCTTTCTTCCTGTACGTATATGCAGCTAGGACCAACCAGCTGACATTTCAACATTCTGTGGAGATCTCTTTAGCCAAAATCAGAAGTTAATTATATACATTTGCTATCTTTCAAGTTCCTGTAGGCAGCTCTTTTGCCAATTATTTTGTTCTAAAAAACACAGATTGCCATTTTTTTAACCTCCAATAACAATTTGCTTTATTTTTTCCCAGCATTTGCTAAGAGTTTGTTTCCCATTTTCCCAGCCTCTGCTTAGTGCTCACTGCCAAAGGTGCTTATTTTAGATTTTTGTCATGGCAGCACCTCAGTTCTAGGAACCAATTATTTCTGCATCAGTTAGTTTTTCCCATAAAAAAAAAAAATTGCAAAACTTACTGTCTTAAAATAATAACCACTGAAAAATGTTTTAGCTCATAATCCCGTTGGTCGTTAATCTAGGCCGGGCTCGGCTGAACTTGTGTTTGCAGTCAGCTGCCGGGTCAGCCGGGGGCTGATTAGTCTAGAATGGCTTCTGCCAGGGCTGCTCATCTGGGTTCTATGTATTCTCTCATCATCCAGCAGGATAGCCTGGGATTGTTCTCACAGTGGCTGCTCAGGTTTCCAAGAGAATGAACAGAGGCAAGCAAGGCATTTGAGGATTTGGATTGTACTGGCACACCGTCGCTTCTGCTGCATTTCCCTGTCCAGAACAAGTTAAGGGCCAGTCAAGATTTAGGAGAAGGGAAAATGGACTCTAGGTTTTGATGTGAGAAGCTGCAAAGTCACATTGTAAAAGATATAGATATAGAGAGTAGCAGAAAGATCCCTGCTGTTTTTGCAATGTACCATACTGTACTATACATTACTATCAGTAAATTTTGTTACAATTACTATTTTATCAAGAAACACAACAAAGTAATTATGATTCCTTCCAAAAAAGGATGGCTTGTAGCCTCACTAAACTTTTCTGCTTCTGTAGGGACTTATTCTTCCTGACCACACAGCTCACTCACCCCTGCATGTATTACTAACCTACTCCTGAGTCTCCTCAGTAGTCTGCTTGTTCCAGTAGACTAGGATTGGGAGTTGGCATCTCTCAGTCTGACGCTTGCCTACCTGCCTGCCTCCAGTCTCTGAATAACACGAACAGGTTGGATCCAGACTTGTGGATTTGTCTTTGGAGTGGCTTCTGATGCTTCACCCACCTTGTAGTCTTTATTAGCACTGCTTAGCCTGTTGTTGGGAAGGACACCCACCTACCTAACCTCTGTGAGTCCCATCTCAGTGGCGAACATGGTCTAAAGTCCCCTCTTCTCATCATGAACTTCCTTTTGATTAGCTTCGTGATTGGGCTTCTCTCATGAGGTACAAGTTATCTAAAAAAATACATGAAAAAATATAACTTAATTTTCTTAATTTTTATAATCTATGGGTAATGAAGTCTAACGTTGACTATTCAGGGTCTTGAATTTTGTCAAGGTGAATATCCTATGTAGAAATTTCGTTCATTTAACATTTTTGCTTAGAAGGTACGTGGGTAAGATCGGATCAATATGAGGTGACAGGGCTTGAAAAAGGTAGAACTTGCCTTTATTATATATTTTATATAACAGAAATTAGTAACTACTCAATTTATCATATGGTCATTTAATTAATTAATTTGGTAATAATTAATTGACCTAACTGCTGGTCAATTTTCTCAACACTCTACAAATTTCTTATAGTGGTAGAAGTTTGTTCAAGAAAGAGAACCTCCTCCACCAATCACACAGAGACATAGTGGTCTCAGTGGTACAACCATCTGTAAATAAACATATTGGGAGAGTTGCTTGCTGTCCTTTGAAGAAGCACCCTGAGCTGAGTGATTTATCCTGTATTTCAGCTCTGTAAGAGGATTCAGTCAGATTGATTTGACACTCCCAACATTGGGTAGAGTTTATGAACATTCTCTCAAAGGGGACCTGTATTCAGATATGCTTGTTTAACCGTGTAATGTCTTAGACATTTAAAAAATTGCTGTAGTAATTGTTTATATGACTTTGACCGTAGTATCCAGCCTAATCTAGGGTAGCATCTAGTTTCACGTCACATACAGTTGGACTCCCGTATGTGTGGGTTCTGCATCTGTGAATTCATCCAACCATGTATGGAAAATATTTGAAAAAAAATTCCAGAAAGTTCCAAAATGCAAAATTTGAATTTGCCACACACTGGCAACTATTTACATAGCATTTATATTGTACAGTGGACCCTTGAACAAACTCAGGTTTGAAATGCACAGGTCGACTTACACCAAGATTTTTTTCATAAATCATACTGCAGTACTACACAGTCCGTGGTTGGTTGGATACATGGATGTGGAACCGCAGATATGGATGGCTGACTCTAAAGTCATATGAGAATTTTCGACTGTGCAGGGTTTGGTACCCTTAACACTTGCATTGTTCAAGGATCAACTGTATTTACAACTATTTACATAGCATTTACATTTTATTAGGTATTACAATAATCTAGAGTTGATTTAAAGTATATGGGAGGATGTGTGTAGGTTACATGCAAATACTATGCCATTTTATATAAGGGACTTGAGCGCCACTGTATTTTGTATCCTAGGGGGATCCTGGAACCAATCCCTGTGAATACCGAGGGACAGATGGATATATCCCATTGTGACAGCAATTATTAAAGTAGGGAAAATTTGTTGGAGACACTTTCTTCAAAAACTAGCCATGCTGACAAGAGGAATAGAGTACCTGTATAGGTCAATGGTATCAACTCTGTGAGTTTCAGTTATTAAGAAAAAGAGTATATTGGATAGAAATGTTTGAGTTATATAATACAACCTGAGAACTCTTTTTCCTCCTACAGTGAAAGTAAAACCTATTTTGACTGAGAAATTTCACATGAAACATATAGTAGCAGGCACTCAATATTTGATGAATGATTGATTAATAATCACCCTCCATGTTTGTTAGATAATTGACCTTATTTTAAGGATGGTGAGAACTGTATTTTTACTTTTCTTGCAGTGATGAAAATGATGAAGAGAATGAAACAGGGATATGTTCATCTGATGTGTCATTGTTACCTGGTTAGCTGTTAGGCCCTCCAACCTGCTGAGGCCATTCTCTATTGAACCATTCAAATAAAAATGGTTTCAGCCCTCATATCATGTATGGTAGAAACCCTCAAATTATTTTAGTATGTCCCATGATTTTTAGGAGCTTTTCTGATAATGTGAGAAAGGTGGTAGGATGGAAGTTTTCAACAGTGTTTATGAAAATTAGAAAAGAGAGTTGACTAAGAAAACCAGAAGGATTGTCGGGCAGGTGTGAAAGCCCAGTTGAAATTAGGGCAATGAGTTTTAAAGTTGAATGAATTTGTGAGGTTGTATGATTTTTATTTCAGTAGTTTGATAGCAGAAGTAAAGGCAGCAGATGACTAATTAACACAAGTGTGTTTTAACCCAATGGGAAATTAGCAAAACAAATAATGATTTTATACTAAAGATTGCAGACTTATGAAATCATTACTTTTTTCATGTTCTTTGGCTTTTAATAAGAAGTTCTCTGTGAACAAATCTCTAGAATTTCTAACCCAATGCCATTCTAACAGAAGCCTTCAGATTATTCTGGGAGCCAAACTATTTGTTTCAAAAAACCCCACAAAAGTTGAAGCCTAAAGACCTGATCTTAAGCCCAGAAATTACTGTAAATTAGTGTGAGTCTTTAGTTGTTTCACTACTTTGACTCTCAATTCTCCAATCGTTAGTAAGTTTGCATTTTGTACTTTCATTTTGTGTTTTTATGGGAAATTCTTCTACAAAGGAGATACGGAATTTAGTTGAGAATGTTCAAAGAACTCAAGGTTGAAGGTACAGAATAATAACAAAGGCCACACATTCATTAGGATGGAGAGCAAAATCACAGTGTACCTCTCAAGAACCATTTAAAAACCAGTCATGGGTTTACTTGTGAATAATTGCTTATTCAGTCATTTTTTCATAAACGATGAAATAATTTTGAAATGATTCTTGAATTTTTTTAAAACATCTTTATTGTAGTATAATTGCTTTACAATGGTGTGTTAGTGTGTGCTTTATAACAAAGTGAATCAGCTATATGTATACATGTATCCCCATATCCCCTTCCTCTTGCGTCTGCCTCGCCTCCTCCCTATCCCACCCCTCTACGTGGTCACAAAGCACCAAGCTGATCTTCCTGTGCTATGCGGCTGCTTCCCACTAGCTATCTGTTTTACATTTGGTAGTGTATATATGTCAATGCCACTCTCTCACTTTGTCCCAGCTTACCCTTCCCCCTCTCCCTGTCCTCAAGTCCATTATCTACGTCTGCGTCTTTATTCCTGTCCTGCCCCTTGATTCTTCAGAAACGCTTTCTTTTGTTTTTTAAGATTCCATATATATGTGTTAGCATATGGTATCTGTGTTTCTCTTTCTGACTTACTTCACTGTATATGACAAATTCTAGGTCCATCCGCCTCACTACATTTTGATTTGCATTTCTCTTATGATTAGTGATGTTGAGCATCCTCTCATGTGTTTGTTGGCAATCTGTGTATCTTCTTTGGAGAAATGTCTATTTAGGTCTTCTGCCCATTTTTGGATTGGGTTGTTACTTTTTTTGATATTGAGCTGTATAAGCTGTTCGTATATTTTGGAGATAAGTCCCTTGTCAGTTGCTTCATTTGCAAATATTTTCTCCCATTCTGAGGGTTGTCTTTGTGTCTTCTTTATGGTTCCCTTTGCTGTGCAAAAGCTTGTAAGTTTCATTAGGTCAAATTTGCTTATTTTTGTTTTTATTTCCATTTCTCTAGGAGGTGGGTCAAAAAGGATCTTGCCGTGATTTATTTCATAGAGTGTTCTGCCTACATTTTCCTCTAAGAGTTTTATAGTGTCTGGCCTTACATTTAGGTGTTTAATCCATTTTGAGTTTATTTTTGTGTATGGTGTTAGGAAGTGTTCTAATTTCCTTCTTTTACAAGTAGCTGTCCAGTTTTCCCAGCACCACTTATTGAAGAGGCTGTCTTTTCTCCACTTTATATTCTTGCCTGCTTTATCAAAGACAAGGTGACCGTATGTATGTGGGTTTATCTCTGGGCTTTCTATCCTGTTCCAATTATCTATATTTCTGTTTTTGTGCCAGTACCATACTGTCTTGATTACTGTAGATTTGTAGTATAATCTGAATTCAGGGAGCCTGATTCCTCCAGCTCCATTTTTCTTTCTCAAGATTGCTTTGGCTATATGGGGTCTTCTGTGTTTCCATACAAATTGTGCAAATTTTTGTTCTAGCACTGTGCAATTTTTTGTTCTAGTTCTGTGAAAAATGCCAGTGGTAGTTTGATAGGGATTGCATTGAACCTGTAGATTGCTTTGGGTAGTATAGTCATTTTCACGTTGTTCATTCTTCCAATCCAAGAACATGGTATATCTCTCCATCTGTTTGTATCATCTTTAATTTCTGTCATCAGTGTCTTACAGTTTTCTGCATACAGGTCTTTTGTCTCCTTAGGTAGGTTCATTCCTAGGTATTTTATTCTTTTTGTTGCAGTGGTAAATGGGAGTGTTTCCTTAATTTCTCTTTCAGATATTTCATCATTAGTGTATAGGAATGGAAGAGGTTTCTGTGCCTTAATTTTGTATCCTCCTACTTTACCAAATTCATTGATTAGCTCTAGTACTTTTCTGGTAGCATCTTTAGGATTCTGTATGTATAGTATGTCATCTGCACACAGTGACAGTTTTACTTCTTCTTTTCCGATTTGCATTCCTTTTATTTCTTCTTATCTGATTGCTGTGGCTAAAACTTCCCAAACTAAGTTAAATAATAGCTGTGAGAGTGGGCAACCTTGCCTTTTTCCTGATCTTAGAGGAAGTAGTTTCAATTTTCGCCATTGAGAACGAAGTCAGCTGTGGGTTTGTCATATATGGCCTTTATTATGTTGAGGTAAGTTCCCTTTATGCCTACTTTCTGGAGGGTTTTTATCATAAATTGGTGTTGAATTTTGTTAAAAGCTTTTTCTGTATCTATTGAGATGATCATTTGGTTTTTCTCCTCCAATTTGTTAATGTGGTGTATCACATTGATTGATTTTCATTTATTGAAGAATCCTTACATTCCTGGGATAAACCCCACTTGATCGTTGTGTATGATCCTTGTAATGTGCTGTTGGATTCTGTTTGCTAGTATTTTGTTGAGGAGTTTTGCATCTATGTTCATCAGTGATATTGGCCTGTAGTTTTCTTTCTTTGTGACATCTTTGTCTAGTTTTGGTATCAGGGTGATGGTGGCCTCATAGAATGAGTTTGGGAGTGTTCCTCCCTCTGCTATATTTTGGAAGAGTTTGAGAAGGTTAGGTATTAGCTCTTCTCTAAATGTTTGATAGTATTCGCCTGTGAATCTATCTGGTCCTGGGCTTTTGTTGGAAGGTTTTATAATCACAGTCTCAATTTCAGTGCTTGTGATTGGTCTGTTTATATTTTCTATTTCCTCCTGCTTCAGTCTCAGAGGTTGTGCTTTTGTAAGAATTTGTCCATTTCTTCCAGGTTGTCCATTTTATTGGCATATAGTTGCTTGTAGTAATCTCTCATGATCCTTTGTATTTCTGTAGTGTCAGTTGTTACTTCTTTTTCATTTCTAATTCTATTGATTTGAGTCTTCTCCCTTTTTTTATTTTGATGAGTCTGGCTAATGGTTTATCAGTTTTGTTTATCTTCTCAAAGAACCAGCTTTCAGTTTTATTGATCTTTGCTATTTTTTCCCCTCATTTCTTTTTCATTTATTTCTTATCTGATCTTTATAATTTATTTCCTTCTGCTAACTTCGGGGCTTTTTTGTTCTTCTTTCTCTAATCACTTTAGGTGTAATGTTAGGTTGTTTAGTTGAGATTATTCTTGTTTCTTAAGGTAGGATTGTATTGCTATAAACTTCCCTCTTAGAACTGCTTTTGCTGCATCCCATATGTTTTGGGTCATCCTGTTTTCATTTTCATTTTTTTCTAGGTATTGTTTGATTTCCTCTTAGATTTCTTCAGTGATCTCTTAGTTATTAAGTAGTGTATTGTTTAGCCTCCATGTGTTTGTTTTTTTTTTTTTTCAGATTTTTTTCTGTAAATTGATATCTAGTCTCATAGTGTTGTGGTTGGAAAAGATACTTTATATGATTTCAGTTTTCTTAAATTTACCAAGGCTTCATTTGTGACCCAAGATATGATCTATCCCGGAGAATATTCCACGAGCACTTGCAAAACAAGTGTATTCTGTTGTTTTTGGATGGAATGTCCTATAAATATCAATTAAGTCCATCTTGTTTAATGTATCATTTAAAGCTTGTGTTTCTTTATTTATTTTCATTCTGGATGATCTGTACATCGGTGAAAGTGGGGTGTTAAAGTCCCCTACTGTGATTGTGTTAATGTTGATTTCCCCTTTTATGGCTGTTAGCATTTGCCTTACTTATTGAGGTGCTCTTACGTTGGGTGCAGAAATATTTACAATTGTTATATCTTCTTCTTGGATGGATCCCTTGATCATTATGTAGTGTCCTTCTTTGTCTCTTGTAATAGTCTTTATTTTAAAGTCTATTTTGTCTGATATGAGAATTGCTACTCCAGCTTTCTTTTGATTTCCATTTGCATGGCATATCTTTTTCCAACCCGTCACATTCAGTCTGTATGTGTCCCTAGATCTGAAGTGGATCTCTTGTAGACAGCAAATACATGGGTCTTGTTTTTGTATTCATTCAGCCAGTCTGTGTCTTTTGGTTGGTGCATTTAATCCATTTACATTTAAGGTAGTTATTGATATGTACCTATTACCATTTTCTTAATTGTTTGGGTTTGTTTTTGTAGGTTTTTTCCTTCTCTTGTGTTTCCTGACTAGAGCAGTTCCTTTAGCGTTTGTTGTAAAGCTGGTTTGGTGGTGCTGAACTCTCTCAGCTTTTGCTTGTCTGTAAAAGTTTTAATTTCTCCATTGAATCTGAATGAGATCCTTGCTGGGTAGAGTAATCTTGGTTGTAGGTTTTTCCCTTTCAGTACTTTACATATATCCTGCCACTCCCTTCTGGCTTGCAGAGTTTCTGCTGAAAGATCAGCTGTTAACCTTATGGGTATTCCCTTGTATGTTATTTGTTGTTTTTCCCTTGCTGTTTTTTTTAATATTTTCTTTTTGTATTTAATTTTTGATAGTTTGATTAATATGTGTCTTGGCATGTTTCTCCTTAGATTTATCCTATATGGGACTCTCTTTGCTTCCTGGTCTTGATTATTTCCTTTCCCATTTTAGGGAAGTTTTCAACTGTAATCTCTTCATGTATTTTCTCAGTCCCTTTCTTTTTCTCTTCCTCTTCTGGGAGACCTGTAATTCGAATGTTAGTGTGTGTAATGTTGTCCCAGAGATCTCTGAGACTGTCCTCAATTCTCTTCATTCTTTTTTCTTCTGCTCTGTGATAGTTATCTCCACTATTTTATCTTCCAGTTCACTTATCCACTCTTCTGCATCAGTCATTCTGCTATTGATTCCTTCTAGAGAATTTTAAATTTCATTTATTATGTTGTTCATCATTGTTTGTTTGCTCCTTAGTTCTTCTAGGTCCTTGTTAAACGTTTCTTGTATTTTATCCATTCTCTTTCCAAGATTTTGGATCATCTTTACCATCATTACTCTTATTCTTTTTCAAGTAGACTGCCTATTTCCTCTTCATTTGTTTGGTCTGGTGGGTTTTTACCTTGCTTCTTCATCTGCAGTGTGTTTCTCTGTCATCTCATTTTGCTTAACTTACTCTTTTGGGGGTCTCCTTTTCACAGGCTGCAAGTTCTTAGTTCCCATTGTTTTTTGGTGTCTGCCCCCACTGGGTAAGTTTGGTTCAGTGGCTTGTGTAGGATTCCTGGTTGAGGAGGCTGGTGCCTGTGTTTTGGTGGTAGGGATAGATCTTTTCTTTCTGGTGGTCAGGGCTGGGTATGGTGGTGTGTTTTGGGGTGTCTGTGAGCTTAGTATGATTTGAGGCAGGCTCTCTGCTAATAGGTGGGGTTGTGTTCCTGTCTTGCTAGTTGTTTGGCATAGGGTGTCCAGCACTGTAGCTTGCTCATCGTTGAGTAGAGCTGGGTCTTAGCGTTGAGATGGAGGTCTCTGTGAGAGTTTTCACCATTTGATATTATGTGGAGCTGGGAGGTCTCTGGTGGACCAGTGTCCTGAACTCGGCTCTCCCACCTCAGAGGCACAGGCCTGAGACCTGGCTGGAGCATGAAGACCCTGTCAGCCACACGTCTCAGAAGAAAAGAGAGAAAGAAAGAAAGAAAGAAAAATATAAAATAAAGTTATTAAAAAGAAAATATGGAAAAATATTAAAAAGTAATAAAAAAGAAGGAGAAAGAAAGTAAGAAAGAAGAGAGCAACCAAAGCAAAAAACAAATCCACCAATGATAAGAAGCACTGCAAACTATGCTAAAAAAAACCCCCAAAAAACGGACAGAGAGAACCCTAGGACAAATGGTAAAAGCAGAGCTATTTAGACAGAGTCACACAAAGGAGCATACACATACACACTCACAAAAAGAGAAAAAGGAAAAATAAAAGAGCAACTAAATCAATAAACAAATCTACCAATGATAATAAACTCTAAATACTAAACTAAGATAAACATAAAACCAGAAACAAATTAGATACAGAAAGCAAACCCAAAGTCTACAAGTTGCTCCCAAAGTCCACCTCCTCACTTTGGGATGACTCGTTGTCTATTCAGGTATCCCAGAGATGCAGGGTACATCACGTTGATTGTGGAGATTGAATCGGCTGCTCCTGAGGCTGCTGGGAGAGATTTCCCTTTCTCTTCTTTGTTCGCACAGCTCCTGGGGTTCAGCTTTGGATTTGGACCCGCCTCTGCGTGTAGGTCGTCTGAGGGCATCTGTTCCCTGCTCAGACGGGACGCGTTTAAAGGAGCAGCTGATTCGGGGACTCTGGCTCACACAGGCTGTGGGGAGGGAGGGGTACGGAATGCGGTGTGAGCTTGCGGCGGCAGAGGCCAGCATGACGTTGCAGCAGCCTTAGGTGCACCATGTGTTCTCCCCGGGAAGCTGTCCCTGGATCACAGGACCCAGGAAGTGGCAGGCTGCACAGGCTCCCGGGAGGGGCGGTGTAGATAGTGACTTTTGCTTGCACACATGTTTCTTGGTGGCGGCAGCAGCAGCCTTAGAGTTTCATGCCCGTCTCTGGTGTCTGCGCTGATAACCGTGGCTTGCGCCCATCTCTGAAGCTCGTTTAGGCAGTGTTCTGAATCCCCTCTCCTCACGCACCCTGTAACAATGGTCTCTTGCCTCTTAGGCTGGTCCAGACTTATTCCTGGACTCCTCCCCAGCTAGCTGTGGCTCACTAACCCCCTTCAGGCTGTGTTCACGCAGCCAACCCCAGTGCTCTCCTTTCTAGCCATCCTCTGGGGCAGAGATGTTGGGACATTTCAGCCTTTTGTGCTTCTGTGTGTGTGTGTGTGTGTGTGTGTGTGTTATAGTATTTTGCTCTTGGAACTGCATTCCCCGAAGTTCTCTATAGCTTGTTCTCCTGGAAGAAGGAAAATATGTACTGTTCCATTGCTTTCATATTGGCAAGCTTGTTATAAACTTTCAATCTGATTTTTATTTCTATTTGAGGAAGACTGACTTGTGTTACATGTCCTGTCATTTGAAAAAGAAGTGCCAATATTATAGAGGGTATAAATAGCTACAGTTGTGTTTCCTTTCCAACAACTCATTTCTCTAAAGTTTCTCGCTTAATTGCAAAATGTTGGAATCATTTGAACTTTCAATTTTTTTATTATATACATTAAAACATGCAGTAGGACTATAACATTTTTCCTCTAGGTGATGTTTGTATTTCATTTGGCACGAAATGCCTAAAATAAGAACTTCCAATGCTGTAGTTTGGTCTTGATTCTGTGTCCTGTTGTAATGATCAAATTAAGTGCTGCTATTAAAACAGTCATGCTATAAATTAGTTTCCCCACCAAGCATAATTGCCAAGTGATATAAAAATAACTTTTCCAAGACTTGTTAAGATGTGATCCTATTTTTACTCATTTAAAAGCATAAAGGTTTGATTTTCTTCTAATGGAGTTAAGTTGATTGTTTATATCTCTTATCAAAATAAGAGATTAATCTGGTTTATACTATGTTGGCCCAAAAGTTCGTTCAGATTTTTCTGTAAGATGTTAAGGAAAAACCTGAACGAACACTTGGGCCAACCCAATATCTCTGTTCCAAGGGTCCAAATGTCATCAGTTTTTTAGCTAAAGAGGGATACACTGATTTTTGTGTGTGTTTATTTCTGTTAGTTATACTGCCCAGTGGAGCAGTGTTAGAAATATTCTTAGAATATGTGATGTTTGGGAGTTTGCCTTGGTCCCTAATAATGAGCACCATTTCAGGACTGTGGACCGAGAAGAAGGAGGCAAATTTGCCCCAGTATTAAACAATATAAAAAGTATCTAGAGCAAAGGTCCTGATATTACAATCAGTCAGCAATTAAGCAGTCCCTCTCCCACTGCACAACCTAGTGAAGGGGCGGCACCCCTCTCTTACACATTATATACAGGATCTAAGCCCTTCTGGGGCACCTATCTAGAGGCTAATCCTTGTATCGTGATTTCCAAACATGACCTCCTTAGGTGGGCTGACTGAGAACACCATGTGATTTATGCATGTGATTTTTTTTTTTTTATGCATGTGATTTTACAAGGTCTAGAAAGTATTTTAAAGACCACACATCAGCCTGTATTGGGGGGAACTAGGAGATTTCAAGGATAATCCAATCTGCCCCTCTTTCACCCTCCAAACCCACAAAGAGAAATCTTCAGATAGCATTCTAGTTATAGTAGCTCTTTAAGACGTAGACAAGCTATGGAAGCTTAGGTGGTTTTCCAAAGGTGATAGGGAGTTATAAAGCCTGTAAGCGTGGTGCTTCTATCTTTTTTTAAATGATTTATGCACATGACCTCAGTTTCAATCTAAGCTATATGTATTTTTTTTTGGTTAAACTATATGTATTTTTTACTTACTACTAAATATATAGTGGAAATATAAATAGGAAATAAGAATTCTGGTCGTTTACATACAAGATGAATTATTCTGTCAGCATTTGGAAATGTTTAAGGATATGGATCTGAGAGAATAGAAAAGAGTTCCCTTATGAAAATGCATGCTGATTCAAACATTTTTAATCTCAATGACTAGGGTATTTGTTTTAAGTAGTGGGGCATTTGATTATGAGTCAAATATGTTACTACTGAATGTGATTCGGAATGTGGTATTCCTGGATCTTTGTATAAGATCTCATCTTGATTATAAATAATATTTTAATTTATTCATGTATTTACATGAAACTCGTTGCATTTATTGGTAATATATTTAATGCCCGGTAGATCATACACCAAAGATACAGGGTCAGGCTCAAATGACATAGTATAATGTCTTGAGGGATGACTGTCAAGTCTGAGTCTTAAGGGGAAATCGGAGGAAGACAAGGAATGTAATTGCTGGAAGAACGCTAGGAATCTTTTATTCTGACATGAATTTTCCTAAAAGAATCCGTAAAGGCAGGAAGAAGAGGTGGTAATAGTAAGGAGCACTAGTAAAATATTGAAATATTTTAATCTGATTGTGGCAACTTATTGATTATTTTGAGGCCTTGGCAGGCAGGTTCTTGCTGGCCTCCAGCGATAGCCGCCCCCTGGTATTCACACCCTTGTATAATCCCCTCCCCTCAAATGTGGGCTGGCCCATTGACTTGCTTCTAACCCACAGAATAGAGCAAAGGTGATGGGATTTCAAATTTATGTTTGGCTTACAAGAGACTCTTAACTTCCATCTTGATAGCTGTAGTCTATAGTCTTGGTGTGCATGCCTGTCCAATGTATATTGTGTCTTAGCTTCCATTTTTAAAATTGTTCTGTACATAGAGATGCAGCAGGGGGTGGGAGGGCAGAGTAGGCAGAGGGAAGCCACCCTGCTCCCAGCACTGGGGGTCTGGGGTGGGAGCAAGAGGGCTGCAAAGAGTCTGGACTGGCCCAGGCTCCCTGTTGGGCTCAGCACAAAAGCACTTTCAATGAATTAAGTGAAAACTTCCTTACAAAAATGCAAAATTCAAAGCTCCAAACATATTGGAAATAAAATATGAACCTGCAAAATATATATATATATATATATATACTTGATATATACTTGATAGTATATAAAGAGCCTTGCTGGCTTTGATGAAGCAGCTTACCTTTCTGAGCAGGCCTAAATGGCCAGAAAATGAGTCCCCTAGCCAACAGCCTACTAGGAACTGAGGCCCTTAGTCCAAGGGCCTTTGAAGAACTGAAATTCTGCTGATCCCATGCAAGTTTAGAAGTGAATATTTCTCCAGTTGAACCTCCACATAAGCCCTCAGCCTTGCTTGATGCTCTGATTGCAGCCTTGTGAGAGAGACTGAAGCAGAGGACTCAGTTAAACTGCCCAAATTCATGACCCATAGAAGCTGTAAGGTAAATGTGTTGTTTCAAGCTAAGTTTGTGGTAATTTATTACCACAGAAATAGATACCAGATATAGATACCAGAAATAGATACCAGAAATAGATAAACAGTACATACCTGAATCATAATTTTATGGTTCCTTTTGTGATTAATTTCTTCGGTATGACATAGTTTGATATTAAAATGCATATTGTATATTTAGGCAAAGCTCAGTGTGTAAGAGGATTTGATATAGAACGGTAGTTGTCATCATTTGTGTGTACAGAATGACCTGGAGGGCTTGTTAAAACAGCTGTCCCTCCTTTCAGTTTTTGATTTAGCAAGCCTTGCAGAGTTCTTCAGAATTCACATTGCTATGACATTCCCAGATATTTTAGTTTCCTGTTGCTGGTATGAAAAATTACCTCAATCTTTCGTGATTTAAGACAACACAAATGTATTACCTTACAGTTCTGGAGGTCAGAAGTCAGAAACAGATCTGTATGTGTTAAAATCGAGGTGTCCTCTTTCTGGAAGCTCTAAGAGAGAATATGTTTCCTTGCTTTTTCCAGCTTCTAGAGGATTTCTGCATTGCTTGGCTTGTGGCCCCTTCCACCATCTTCAGATTTCTTTCTGATTCTGACCCATGACTCTCTGGTCTCTTTTTCACTTATAAAAACCCTTGTGATTACATTTGGGCCCATCTGGATAATCCAAGATAGTCTTCCCATCTCAAGACCCTTAACTTAATCATAATCAGAAGTCTATTTTGCCATGTAAAGCAACATATTCACAGGTTTCAGGGATTAGGATATGGGCATTTCTGTGGGCCCGTTTTTCTGTCTGCCACATCAGGTAGTGTTGATGCTGCTGGCCTAGGGACCATACTGTGAGTATCAATGATTATAGGTTATTGGAAAACCAAGCTCACTCTGTCTTGGATTCCGTCTGCTCCCACCGTGGCTGCTCTTAGCCTTCCTCTTCCCAAGATTCCACAGTTGCTGTTCTCTCTGCAGGGATTGGGAACAACTACTTTAGTTTTCATGTATGCCCCACAGCAGCTCTCAGGGGTCTCATTTGAATGTAGGTAGAAGTTGCTGTATTGCTGACAGTTGAAATGCGTATCATTTGGACAGGTTTTTATGATTTTTGATTTTATCTGTTTTCCCACAGCAAAAATCTTGACTTCGGTGATGTTGTACTTTATTTTTTTCTGAGTTAGGCAAATTCCAACTAGGTTTTGAAGCTCTGTAAAGTGTTTTCCAGGATTAAGTGAGAACGTTTCAAAGATAACACCGAACTAACTAGGAATGATAACAGGCTAGAAATATCTGTGAAGACTTTTCTCTCCTTTTCATATTCTTTCCAAAAACAACCCTTTGATTATTTTTTCTTTTAATGTATGTGTACATGAGTATGTGGGTATTGATTCCAGCATTTAAAAATGCCTTGACTCTGAATACTTAAGATACTTTCTTATTAATGATTCCTCCTAAGAGAGACATAATTGTTGTCAATCAATTAAATGATTGAGATTGAAGGTTTGAAAAGACATGTCATCTGCCCTTGTCTGTCACCTTATGTAATGGCACAAATTTAGAATATATGGTATGTGTCTGTCTATGTGTAGATCACAAAACTCTCTTAAAGGGCAGGGATATGTCTTTAGATTTAATATCTTCATATTTTCCCTCCTAGCATGTTCAGAGCTATGGTGGTTTTACCTCTTCTAAGGACTATATCTTTCTCAAATAACCCAGGGTCATTCAGGATTCCAGCGAGTTTGCTTGATTCTGTCTGGGAGCATTAGGAATGTTAAGGGTAAAAAAAAGACTCTAGAATCTTAATATGTGTCACAATTGAGTGTTATTTAGGATCTGTTATTATATGCAGGTGGTAGAATTAAAGAACCATATTTTGTTGAGTGAGGTCTTTGGTGATCTCTTCTACCAGTCGTTGTATTCCAGAGCATTTGGGATTCCTATGGGTAAAGTTCTTTGTTCATCTCTGTATCCACGTCATGCTCCTTTACCAGTTCAGCAGCAGAGGTCAGGGATGTCGGTGGTCTCATGCACCCCTGCGTTAACCTTCACAACCACTGGCAGCAGCTGCTCTCTAAAGCAAACATAAACTACAGTCACATCTTACTCCCAACTTACATCAGCAGTTGGGCTTTCACTTGGTGTGTTGATTCTTCATTAGAATGGCATTAAAAATGGAAAGTATAAAATGTTTTTTTTCCAAATTAAATATAAATTGGATTTAGAAGCACATGCTGCACTGAATGCTTTTGTGTGCCCACAGATCTGCTAAAAATGGAAAATACATAAGTATGGAGGGGAAATAAATGCTAATGGACCTCAATAAAACTTCTAAGGCACACCTGTGGCTATTTGACTCCCTATCACGTAGGTGAATTTCAAGTAAGTAGAGTCCCAAGCTGTCCTCAACACAACCATCATAAAACATTTTTGGAGAACTTTAGGTTTGCCATGTCTAAATTAACTATTAAATAAAAAATAATTTTTGATAACTTTCTTTTAACTGAAAATTGTATACTAAACCTACAAACCCAATCATTCATAGGACAAGATTTTTCAGAGGAAAGGAGATTTGATGCATGTGGAACATTGCTTCTGATTTTTTTAAAACAACTATTTTTGCTTGCTTTGGCCATGTTTATGTGAATTCATTGATTCTATTGCTATTTTCCAAGAGAGTCATTGTATGTCATTTTAGATTTTTTTCAACACTTTTTATATTTCATTTATATTAAAGTTTCCTAGCTTGTGATATTAGGGATGTTTTGAGAAGTAGTTGACATTTTCTATTGGCAAAGCTAGTATTTTCAATACATTTATGTAAAAACATCAATGCTTTCATGAAACACAAGAATTATAGGTATAGATATATATTGAAACACTGGTGAAAGAGACCAGCTAATGTACATTAATTATCCTCTTTCTGTAACGTTCAAAGCAGATATTTTCCGAAAATTTTTTAGATTTAAAGACATTTGCCTTCTGAATTATTTTAGTCCATCTCTAGGGAGGAGTTCTGTTGCCGACTTATCAGATGTGAGACAATTTACATGCTATAAAAATAAGCGAAAGTGATGTGATGTGCCAGATTTCTAGTGGAATATGAGTAATCATCCTGTTGGCATGGCAAAAAGATTCATAGAAAAACACTCTTGTGATTATTGCTGAAAATTAATTGTAATTAAAGGCTTTATTATAAAAGAAATATAGTAGCTTGGATTCCTAACTGAAAATGAAAAGATTCTTCTGTGCTTTATAGCAAGATGTGTTTTCTCCATCACTCATTAGTAAATAAATATTTATTAAGCACTTACTATGGCTAAGATACTATGGTAGGTAATGAGAAGAATAAGGAGTAAAAGATGCCCCAAGATACACAGACTGTAACTGATCATAATTTGGGTGAAGAGTGATGCATATACCAAGAGTGGTAAGGATGGAAGTTGGAGAAAAAAGAGAGAATTTCTATCTAGGGCTTTAAAGGGAAAGCTTAAAAAGATTCCCACAAAAGAACTACAAATGAATATAATATGCAAACATAGGCAAATGATGAGAAGTTGGTACAGCTAATGTTTCTCCTACTCCTAGTATGGACATTTGGCCACATTAAGAAGCTAAAAAAATAATTATTTAATTGTACTGACTGACACATTGTCTTTCAAAAAGTTGACATTGTCGGGCTTCCCTGGTGGTGCAGTGGTTGAGAGTCTGCTTGCTGATGCAGGGGACACGAGTTCGTGTCCCGGTCCAGGAAGATCCCACATGCCGCGGAGCGGCTGGGCCCGTGAGCCATGGCCGCTGAGCCTGCGCGTCCGGAGCCTGTGCTCCACAACAGTGAGACGCCCGCGTACCGCAAAAAAAAAAAAAAAAAAAAAAAAAAAGAAAGAAAAAAGTTGACATTGTCAATAAGTCCATTAAAAATATGGATTTATATATAATATTGCTAATGATAAACCTTTTTCTAAGTAAGACATTTAAATGTGTTTATTTCATCTTTATCTCAACTTTCAAAAATATTTTTAGTGTGTGTTTCATAGTATTTATATATAATAATGTTATAATGGTGAGCATAAATTCTTTGAAATAAATAAATATGCATATATTAAGTGTGTGCTCAAAAACATTTTACCGATAGATGGGCATGATCGAAACAAATCGGTTCTTTTTCTAAAGCAGAGGGTATGCTTCTTTCCTCAACATTAGTCAACCCTCTCTTATTAAGCTCACCCAGAAAGCTCCAACTTCTCCTTAATGTCTTCCTAGATTAGAAATGGACAGAACCAATACATTATCACCATTCCCTAGGAAGTCTGAGGCATTCCTTAAGCCCTTCTCCCTGAAATGTTCATGCCCTTGACTGGCACATAGATATTTTTTATATTTTATTTACTCTTGCTGTTCTATAGCCTACAGATTTGTCCATAAACCTATCAACTCAGTCTGTAAGATGTTAGAAATGAGGAGCCGGGTCAGTGCAATAATGAGAATCTACAAACATTTCTGTTTTAATATAGATGGAGCTCTATAGTGGTTTGTTTCCTGCACAAGTCATTGTTTTCTCTTGTACAAATATGTGACTTTCAAACAAGGAGGCATAATTACAGCGGGAGAGGATCATCATGTGATATATTTGGTGGAAACCACGATGCTACCATTTCCTCAATGTCATATTTTATTTAACAGATTTAATGATGTGAACTAAATGGCGAATATCCCCTTTCACAACGTGCAAGGATGGATTTTAGTGTCCATTTGTTGTGTACGTTTAAAAGGACATTTGAATGGTTTTTCCAGGAAACTGAAGGCACAGAGTAGTAGCTATATTAGCTTCATCTGGGAGCTTGTTAGAAATGCAAAACCTCAGGCCCCGGGCCAGGCATTCCTGAATCAGAACCCCAAGATGTAGGACCCAGAAATCTGCATTTTAACAAGCTCTCAGATGATTCTTATATACATTAAAGTCTGAGAAGCAATTCTAAAAACAAGCAATAATAATTTAGATTGTCACTTCAGAATAGACATGAAATCTTTCAAAATTCTCCAGGAAACTATGTCAGAGGTTCTTGTTAGCTACCATGACCTGCTGATACATTTTAAAGCAGGACGTGAATTAGTCACATAATATTTCGTGGCAATGAAAAATTATATTGTAATTTCTCAAACTGGTAGGGAATAAATCCAAAGGAAATCATATTTTGTGTGGAATTATATTTGATGAGCAAATAAAATACAAAAATGAATAAAGGTAATCCATGAAGGAAAGCAGATTAATCTATGTACTAAATATCACAATTATGCTGAAATAATGGGCTAGATAGTAACGCAACTAAAGCCACCTGTACTACTGTTTTTCCCTCAAAGAAGAAAATGATACCTCTTATGAGAGAGGTGAATCTAGATGCTGGATCTGTAGGAGGGACAAGAAGGTCTGAGTGATAAGGCAGAAAAAAAATTAATAGGAGGAGCTAAACATTTTTAAAAATTAATTTTGTCAGTATTTTTTCATGAAAATACAGCTGAAGCTTGTTTATATGTGACTCAGTTTCAGCTTGTTAATTGCTGCTTGCCATTCCAGTGTTAGTGTAACAGTTCGATGCCTAGATGATTCTCTCTATCAACAAAAAGGAAAAAAAAGAAAGAAAAAAATAAACAGCAGTCCTTAACAGCTCACTAACACTGATCCTATTTTCTATGTGTCAATTTGTCACCCTTGGCAGAACAAGGAAAATATTGCCATATAGAAACTGATAGCCTCTTTGCCTGAATTACATGTTTGTTTTTAACCATTTACATTTTCTGCGGGGAGTCGCACAATTTATGCCACTTATTATCTACTGTATCTAATTCAGATCCTAGCAATTTGAGGACTGTTTATAGTTTCATTTAAATGAATGTTACCCAATGTAGGAAATACGGCTAGCTTACCCTCCCTTAGTACTTAGTGGCTTAATATAGTAGATGGAGATGAAGGACCTTTGGTTCCACCCCCAGCTATACTTTTTTTTTGTTAAAATACGGTAATCTGCACTTTATTTTTTCTTTCAGTTTTACAGCAGAATAACTGATACACAGCACTGTGTAAGTTTAAAGTGTAGAGCATAATGGTTTGACTTATATATGTCATGAAATGATTACCACAGTAAGTTTAGTGAACATCCATCCTCTATATAGATACAAAATTAATTGACCTACAACACTACGTTAGTTCCTGGTACACAATGTAGTGATTTGGTATTTCTGTACATTTCAAAATGATCAGCATGATAAGTCTAATTACCATGTGTCAACACACAAAGATATTACATAATTATTTACTATATTTCCCACACTAAACATTTCAAACTGGTGACTCATTTACTTTGTAGCTGAAAGTTTGTACCTCCTAATCTCCCTCACCTACTTCTCTCATTACCCTACCCCTCTCCTCTCTGGCAACCACCTGTTTGTTCTCTGTATCTATGACTGTTTCTGCTTTGTTATGTTTGTTCATTTGTTTTTTAGATTCTACATATAAGTGAAATTGTATGGTATTTGTCTTTCTCTTACTTAGTTCACTTAGCATAATATCCTCTAGGTCCATCCATGTTGTGGTGAATGGCAAGATTTCATTCTTTTTTATTGCTGAGTAATATTACATTATGTATATATACCACATCTTTTTTATCCACTCATCTGTTGATGGGCATTTAGGTTACTTACATATCTTGGCTATTGTAAAGCTGCAGTGAACATAAGGATGCATGTATCTTTTCAGATTAGCGTTTTCATTTTCTTAGGATAAATACCCAGGAGTGGGATTACTGGATAAATCTGTTGCATTTCTATGCTCTAACAATGAGCTATCAGAAAGAGAAATTAAGAAAATAATCCCATTTAAATCACATGAAAAAGAATAAAATACCTAGGAATAACTCTAATGAGGTAAAAGACCTATACTCAGAAAACTGTAAGACACAAATTGAAGAAACTGAAGATAAAATAAACAAATGGAAAGATAAACTGTGCTCATGGATTGGAAGAGTTAATATCGTTAAAATGATCATACCACCCAAGGCTATCCACAGATTCAATGCAGCCCCTATCCAAATAGGGCATTTTTTATAGAATGAGAACAAATAATTTAAAGAATTGTATGGAAACACAAAAGACCTCAAGTAGCCGTAACAATTTTGAGGGAGAAGAACAAAGCTGGAGGTATCGTGCTCTCTGATTTCAAACTGTACTATAAAGCTACAGTAATTAAAACAGTATGATACTGGCCCCCAGCTATACTTTAAAATTCTCCCATAACCTCTGTGGGTCTTGTTTTCCCAGTATTTAAAACAGGGGACTTTTAGTAATTGATTATTTAAAATTATATGATTCTATAAACATTGATAGTGACTACTTTGGGGGCGTAGTTCAGGGGAGGATGGCCAGGAGGGATCTAATATGAAATTAAGTTCAAGGGAAATTAATAATTTAAAATTTAACCACTTATCAAATGAAAATTACTCTGGAGCCTAATGCTAAATTATGCTTATAAAATTTCTTTTTAAGAGAAAGTACAGTATTATCATCCCATGATGAGAAGCCTTGGAAAAACTATTAATAATTGTGATGCCATTGAAAGCCTCTTCCTGTGCCTTAGTTGCCTTTTCAGTTGTAGGCTTATTATCTTCATCAGTTTGCATTTGCACACTCTTAATAGCAACAGTCTAGCGCACCAGAAGACTTCCATACGTAACTTAATATCTAACAGAAAACCATAACTTGTCTCACTTAATGGTCGTCTAATATCTATATTTAAATAGTTATTTCATTATTTAAATTAGAAATAGAAAAGATGTCTACAACCAAGAGTAGATACACATTTTCTAAGAGTCACCTTTCTTATGTCTTTACTATGCTCATGGACAATAGAAAGATCTTCCCTAAGACACCTAGGAGAAAAGATTCTTCTGAGGTTTACATCATGGATTTGAAGATTTGTTCCCCAGTCTGAGTGGCAATCTCTACAGATGAAATGGACTGTGTTTGCTTAATGTTTTTGCTCATGAGACACACACAATCCAGTGGGAACTTGAAGTTGATTGTGGTCTCTCATACATTTTTTTATTCAGAATAGGTGAGGTTTATTTTGTGCTTTAAAAGCAGCATTAATAGGTTTATCATGTATTTAAGGGCTTGGGAGTCAGGAGGGCATGGGTTAAATCCATGCTTTGTAACTTATGGGCGATGTATATAATACTTGACCTCTCGGAATCTCAGTCTTCTTATCCATAACATGCGAAAGCTACCTATCTTCAAAGGCTGCTATAATGCATTAAATTCTTTACATAATGTCTAGAATGGACTGAACAATTGATTAAGTGAGCAATTTTTATTATAATTGAAGAACAGATAGAACTTAGACTAGGGAGTTTAGGCTATTATAGACTGAGGAGCTGAAGATATTACACATGGCAGGAATAGCAACTGTGAAGTCCAGGACAAAGCATGGCCAATAAAGAAAAGTAGATGCAAGGGTAAGGGCAGATAGGACAGAAATAAGTATATAGAAATAGACTGGGTTGGCTCCTGAAGGGCCCTCTATACCAAAATAAGAAATTTGGATTTTATCAAAAGGGCAATTAGCCGCAATTGAAATGTTTTAGTCAGTTGAGTGACTGATCTATGTTCCAATTATTGATTTGTTCCAATTATTGATTTGTTCCAATTATTACTACCACCCCATCCAGGTGGTTTTGTACCCCTTTACTTTTTCCTCAGGGACTGGCTCCATACTTAACATTTTCTGTATCCCTGAGTTGTCTGTTTGACCCTTAGTTGTGCATTCCTTGGCTCTTTCTTCTCCAGGTTATCAGACTTTACCATGTAATTCTGATCTTTTCAGTCCCCAAGCCAAGTCCATCCACCAGCCTGCATCCTGCCTGGGTACCCCTCTTGGGCAGAAGTAGAAAAAAATCAGCAGTCCTGCTTCCCCTGAATTTCCTTTGGTTTTTGCTATTTAAGATTAACTCTTTCCTCTTCAGATAATCTCTCTCCTTAATATCACACTGTGTTTTCATTTTAATCCTCTTTGTAAACTCATCTAAATCTTGTCCAGTAATATCCAAAAAAAAAATTTATTGGGTGGTAACATAATTTAGGACAAAGACAAAAACCTTCGATGTCAGATTTAAATTTTAATGTCGGTACTAACTCTTACTAATCACATTAATTTGGGCAAATTGTGCAGTTTCTCTGAGCCTCAGTTTCCTCATCTTTAAAATGGGATTGTTATGATTATTGGGTTGTTAAGTTTGTTAAATTTATAGCAAGTCATGACTTGTTAAGAAGACCTGCAGATATTGAGCTGTTGGCACAGCCAGCATTTCCTTGGTGGTGGTATGTAGACCTTTGAGCATCTGCTGCCCTTCCCCCAAAGTCATAATTCTTATTCTCCTTCTGCTCCCAGAAGACTCGCCTCTCTTCCTCTGACCACCTCCTAGGGCACCCACCTCTTTCCCTTTTCCTATGGATATGATTTAGGTTGATCCTTACAGCTTAGACCTTGAAAAGCAAAATCCAGGGAAAGAATATTGTTTTCATACAACTCTTCTTTGGGACTTTCCACACAAATTTGTCCCTTAGGCAAAGAAATGACAGCTGTGGTTACTACTGAGTTGGGAGAGGAGAAGAGAAAAATATGCAAATTATTTTAGAATAAAACACAAATATCTCAATAAATTTCTTGACATGTATATTGCAGCATCTGGAATATATTACAAACTCAGGAAATGTTAGTTTCCTTCTTCCTATTTCCTTTTTTCTCTTTTCTTTTCCTCAAAACTGATGTATTGATTAGTTTAAAGAAAAAAAAAAAAAGCCTAACCTTATTTGAGGTGTTAAGGTGATATTGAGAAATCACTTCCCTCTGTCCTCATTGTCACTGCTCCCACTTGACTTCCAGACCTTCATATATGCAATGCCTCAGTGTAATGAGAAGGCCAGAGCCCTTTTTAAATGTTTCCTAATAGTTTTAATCTTCACCCCTCTCTCTTCCCCTTGCCAGATCAGCTAGTTGCCCACATCTGGACCAGCTGGTAAGAAAGCCTGTGTGCCTAGTCTCTCTTCCTTGCCCTCTCAGACCATTTCAAACCTGCCTGAGAGGTTTGCCCTGCTCCTCCCAGATTCCTCAATTATGTAAGCACTAAAACTTTTTATACCCTCTTGGTGTATGTGTGACATTATCAGTCTCAACATCAGAACCAAATTTTGGGTGAGGATCCATCTGTCTCTGCAAGTGACCATAACACTTGGAAAGAAGATATACCTTATTAAAAAAACAAAAACAAGTTATTAAGTTTAAATTCAAAATGTCCTTGAAATTTAAAGGACACAATAGTTATGAATCTAAAACAAGCTTTATTTACATGCCCGGTGCTGTTTAATTGTAAGGATTGTAAAGATCTTGGCAACTTTCAGAATTTATAGACTATATGAAAGTACGATATTAGGTGGTATAATATTTAATTGCGGGTTTTCTACCCCAATTCAAATTCCAGTAAGCAAATGGAATGAAGACTTTTAGGAATAAAAATCACCATGCTTGCTGAGTCCTAGAGGTCAAATCCCAGGGGGTTCTGATGGATTCATCTATTCATCATTCATAAAGGGGCCTTATGCCTCACTTTCCTAGGTGTAGCTCAAGAAACCTGACAGCTTCTTAGAGAAGTCTCACCTAGCATGGCACTAGAAGAGCATGCCACCTGACCCTGCAACTCTTATATACTACGGAGAAAGCAGACGGCCAGGGAAGAAGGATGAGAAGTGAATAGGCAATGAAAGCTGAGAAAGTTGAAGGGCAGAGAGATCTGGGAGGAGGCCAAGGAAGGTGTAGAGAAAACCTCACAGTAGAGGCCATACCTGGTATCTGAGGCCTTGGATACCAGAGAGAATGGCAGTGCATGTTTCCCAAAGATCAGGTAGGACTCATATGTACAATTACATACCACATTCCCACTTGGATATCTACTAGACAACCCCAAATTTAATCGTGCTAATGTCTGATCTTTCTCCTATATTAACCCACTTTTATGGCAATAATGATCAAATAACATTAGCTCCTAAATACTGGTGGCTTACAACAATATATAATTATTTTTTTTAACCCATGGATCTTCAGGCCAGCTCTGGTGGCTCTGCTCCAGGATGTCAGTCAAGTTTGCATGTTTTCTCAGTGCAAGACCTAAGCTGAAGATATAGCTCCTAACTTGAGCACCTGCCTTCACAGTAGAGGGCAAAAGTGCAAGCAAGATAGAAGAAATTTGCAAAGCCTTCATGTGGGACTAACACATGGTCACTTCTTTCCATGTTCCATTGGAGAGGAGAAGAATCATAAGCTTTAAAAAAAATGGATTAAAAAAAAATCCATCATAAAAAAAGATTGGATGTTTATAGCAGAAAATCTGGGACATACAGCAAAATCTCATAAATAGTCCACCAATGATACTTTGATGTATGCATTTATATAGTAGTTGAGATTATATTACATATGTAGTTTTGCTTCTCTTTTTTTAGACTTTCCATTGTAAAGTATTATAAAAATTATATAAAAGTTATTTCAAGTATTGAATAATATTCCATAGTATATATGAACTATAGTTTTCTTAACTATATTCCTACTAAAGGACATTAAAACTGCTTCCAATTATTTAATTATTTTTTGCTGCAATAAGTATCTTTATGTATGAAACTATAAATTATATATCTGGAGTAAAATTAAAGAACCAGTTTCAACTCCCAAGGCATTTGAAAGCATTCCATTAGTTTGAATCACATGAAATTACTGATGTTTGATAACGTTTGACCTTAAAAATAGCAATTTCATAATCTAAACAAAATAATTGAATGAATAAATCTATCAATAAATCTAAAATAAAATCCATTTCATAAACTTTTGCCTTAATTTTTCCTATCTCTTTAAATCTATTTTCTTAAACAAGTAAGTTATAAATTGAAATCAATTTCTTATTTTTGTTTTGTTTAATGGTATTCAACCAAAGTTTTTCTTTAATCAAGTATTATTATACATAAACATTATATCACCTACATTATTTTGCCAGTAGTTGGCAGAAGCGAATGAGCTTTAGAAACATAACCAACTTGTAACACTGAAGAAAATTGGTACTTAAAATATTAATAAAATGAGGCTTTTGTTTTTGAACATTAAGATGTGGGATCAATTTTTAAAAGATTATATGACCAGAATAGAGAAGGGATGCCAATGTGTCTTTTTTTTTTTTTTTTTTGCGGCACGCGGGCCTCTCACTGTTGTGGCCTCTCCCGTTGCGGAGTACAGGCTCCGCACGCGCGGGCTCAGCGGCCATGGCTCACGGGCCCAGCCGCTCCGCGGCATGTGGGATCTTCCCGGACCAGGGCACGAACCCGTGTCCCCTGCATTGGCAGGCGGACTCTCAACCACTGCGCCACCAGGGAAACCCACCCATGTGTCTTTTAACTCTGTATAATTTCTGTGCTATAAGTTTGCTAAGCTGGTTATCCCTAATTGTCTTTGTAGCATTCTTCCCGGACCAGGGCACGAACCCGTGTCCCCTGCATCGGCAGGCGGACTCTCAACCAGTGCGCCACCAGGGAAGCCCACCCATGTGTCTTTTAACTCTGTATAATTTCTGTGCTGTAAGTTTGCTAAGCTGGTTATCCCTAATTGTCTTTGTAGCATACAAAATATACACACAAACAGATCTTTGTTTTATTAATGTAAAAATTATTGTATTTTTATTTCATTGCTTTGATATACATTACTAATATAGTAGAAAGAGGGAAAAATATGCAATTTATAATTATGCTATAAAAAATATCCTTGGTGGCACAGTGGTTAAGAATCTGCCTGCCAACGCAGGGGACACGGTTTTGAGCCCTGGTCCGGGAAGATCCCACATGCCGCAGAGCAACTAAGCCCGTGTACCACAACTACTGAACCTGTGCTCTAGAGCTCACGAGCCACAACTACTGAGCTCACGTGCTACAACTACTGAAGCCCGTGTGCCTAGAGCCCACGCTCCACAACAAGAGAAGTCACCACAGTGAGAAGCCTGTGCACCGCAAGAAAGAGTAACCCCCGCTTGCTGCAACTAGAGAAAGCCTGCGTGCAGCAGAAAAGACACAACGCAGCCAAAAATAAATAAATAAATTTATTAAAAAAAAAACAACTTATATTATCAAAATAAGTTTTAACATAGAGGAAAAAAATAATTTCACTTATATATTTAAGAAATAGCTAAAATATAGTGTTAACCTAATTATATTATTGTTACAATATACCTCTTGATAAAATTCACTATATGTTCATTATTCAGCTATTCTTGTTTATGTACCGTGTTTTACTTTTTCCTTGAAAACAGTTTTACAAGAAGCAAATTTGCTCAACACATGTTATGGATTGTTATGAGATTTGTTGACAACAGATAAATGTAGTTTACTCTGTTAAATTAAGAAGGATTCTAAGGTAGAAAGCTTTCTCAAGGCCTAACTTATAAATATCTATAGACAATATAAGTAGAATAAATTCAGAGGTATCACTTACATTGACTTCTCTTGTGACAATATTTGGTGGGGATATTTAACAAAAGATAAATATATAAGAAGGCTTTGAATAGTTTTATAGTCAGACATAATTTAATATAATAGGTTGCTCTATCATCACCATTACCAATATTTGTATATGACTTTATAGCTTTTAAAATAAGGCCTCATCTAATTTTTCATATGGTCCCAGAAGTGCAGTGAAACTTCCTACACGTTAGAGTTTTAGAAAATAGGGACCTCAGATATCCTTTAGTCCAATAGCCTAATTTCACAACCAAGTAAACCAAACCTCCATGAAGTGACACTGTTTGTGCTCATGATTGTGAGAGGTTTAACAGAGATAGAGGAGTGGAAATACTAGCAGAGTTCAAGATAAAATACAGGACATCCGTTAAACTTGAATTTCAGATAAACAATGATTTTTTTTTTGTATAAATGCATTCCATATAGTACTTTGGGTACACAAGCTTACCTTGTTTTATTGTGCTTCACAGCTATTGTGTTTTTTATAAATTGAAGGTTTGTAGCAACCTTGTGTCGAGTAAGTCTATCAGTGCCAGTTTTTCAACAACATTTACTCACTCTGTGCCTCTGTGTCACAGTGTGGTAATTCTCGTAATATTTCAGACCTTTTCATTATTAGTATGGTTGTTATGGTGATCTGTGATCTTTGATGTTACTGTTGTATTGTTTTGGGGCACTACAAACCATGCCCAATATAAGACTGTGAACTTAATCCATAAGTCGTATGTGTGTTCTGACTGCTCCACCGACTGGCTGTTCTCCCACCTCTCTTGCTCTCCTTGGGCTTTCCTATTCCCTGAGACACAACAATATTGAAATTAGGCCAATTAATAATCCTACAGTGGCCTTTAAGTATTAAAGTGAAAGGAAGAATTGCAGGTCTCTCACTTTCAATCAAAAGCTGGACAGGATTAAGCTTAGTGAGGAAGGCATGTTGACAGGTGATATAGTCAAAAGCTAGGCCTCTTGTGCCGAATAGTTAGGCAAGTTGTGAATACAAAGTAAAAGGTCTTGAAGGAAATCAAAACTGATACTCCAGTGGACACATGAATGACAAGAAACGACAAGCCTTATTATTAATATGGAGAAAGCTTCAGTGGTCTGGATAGAAAATCAAACCAGTCGCAACATTCCCTCAAACCCTCATATTGAAGAGAATTAGCAAGGCCCTAACTCTCTTCTATTCTATGAGGGCTGAGAGAAGTGACGAAGCTGCAGAAGAAAAGTTTGAAGCCAGCAGAGGTTGGTCCTTGTGGTTTAAGGAAAGAAGCTGTCTCCATGACATCAAAGTGCAAGGTGAAGCATCAAGTGCTTATGTAGAAGCTGCAACAAGTTTTCCAGAAGATCTAGCTAAGATAATTAATGAAAGTGACTCCACTAAATAAAAGATTTTCAGTGCAGATGAAACAGGCTTTTATTGAAAGAAGATGCCATCTAGGACTTCCATAGCTAGAGAGGAGAAGTCAATGTCTGGCTTCAAAGGAGAGGATGACTCTCTTGTTGGGGCTAATGCAGCTGGTGACTTGAAGTTGAAGTCAGTGCTCATTTAGCATTCTGAAAATCCTAAGGCCCTTAAGAATTATGCTAAATCTATTCTGCTTGTGCTCTATAAATGGAACAACAAAGCCTGGATGACAGCTCATCTGTTTACAACATGGTTTACTGAATATTTTAAGCCCACTGTTAAGACCTACTGCTCAGAAGAAAAGATTCATTTCAAAATGTTACTCCTCATTGATAATGCACCTGGTCACCCAAGAACTCTGATGGAGATGTAATAGTGTTATTATGATTTGCTAACACAACATCCATTCTGCAGTCCATGAATCAAGGAGTACTTTTGACTTTCACGTCTTATTATTTAAGAAATACATTTCCAGGCTATAGCTGCCATAACTAGTGATTCCTCTGATGGATCTGAGCAAAGTAAATTAAAAACTTCCTGGGAGGGCCACCATTCTAGATTCCATTACTTACATTTGTGATTCATGGGAAAAGGTCAAAATTATTAACATTTACAGTAGTTTGGAAGCAGTTGATTTCAGTCCTCATGGATGGCTTTGAGGGGTTCAAGACTTTAGTGGAGGAAGTAACTGCAAATGTAGTGGAGAGAGCAAGAAAGTTAGAAGTGGAGGCTGAAGATGTGACTGAACTGCTGAAATCTCATGATAACAGTTTAACTGATGAGGAGTTGCTTCTTACAGATGAGAAAAGAAAGTGGTTTTTTGAGATGGAATCTACTCCTAGTGAAGATTCTGTGAAGACTGTTGAAATGACAACAGAAGTTTTAAAATACTGCATAAACTTAGTTGATAAAGCAGCAGCAGGGTTTGAGAGGATTGACTCCAGCTTTGAAAGGAGTTTTACTGTGGGTAAAATGCTATCAAACAGCATTGCATGCTACAGAGAAATAATTTCTAAAAGAAAGAGTCACCCCAATGTGGCAAACTTCATTGTTGTCTTATTTTAAGAAATTCCTACAGCCACCGAGCCTTCAGCAACCACTACCCTGATCAGTCAGCAGCCATCAACAACAAGGCAAGACCCTCCACCGGCAGAAAGATTACAACTTGCTGGAGGCTCAGATAATGGTTAGCATTTTTAGCAATAAATCTTATAATTAAGGTATGTACATTGTTTTTTTAGACATAATTCTATTGTACACTTAATAGACTACAGTATAGTATAAACATAACTTGTATAAGCACTAGGAAACCAGTGTGACTTACCTCATGGCAATACAGGCTTTATTGTTGTGGTCTGGAACCGAACCCACAATATTTCCTAGGTGAGCCTGTACTTAACACTAAAAAATAATTCTTTGCTTATTTGAAATTCAAAATTAACTGGGTGTCTTGCATTTTTATTTGCTAAATCTGGTGACCCTAATAACTAGTGTTCTTGATAGAATGTTGGAAAACAGTCTACACTTAAAACAATAAAATGTTCCTGTTCCAAATGTTCCAACAAAAGTCTGTTGAAATCTAGTACCCAGTCCATTAGATGAACCAGCTTTTAATAAAAAGTCCTTTTGCAGAAGGAATAACCTGTTAATTTTTAGGTAGCATCCTTACTGTACAAAGAAATAATAAACAAATGCAATTTGAGGCGCTCTTGCTAACACATCTAAACTGGGTAGTCAGAAGTGGAATAAAAATAAAGCACAAAAATGCTAAGCTTTCACATTAATAGCTCAGATGAAATTGTGATGGGAAATTATAGTTTATTCATTGCTTACTATATCCCAGTCACAAAATCTCTTTGAGAAATGCATTATTATTCAAATTTTAAGATGAGAAAGTCGAGGTGCCTAGAAATGAAATAACTTGCCATTTTCCACTAAGGGGTGGAATTTGGTTTCCAAATAATGTGTTTGGTTTCGAAAGCTCAAGGTCTTTCTACTGCTTTTACTGTTCCATGACAAAGGAATGTGAAAATGTTGCCTTCTCAACATTTATCCACTCACCCTTCCACATACCCATCCTCTGATATCCTCTTTGCTAACAGAATACTGCTTTGTTTTGTTTTCAGTTATCCCTCAGGAAAGGCCCTTATCCTAAACTCCAGGCTGTGTATTCAGATAGTTTAAACAAATTGTAGTAATCTTTCATTTTTCCATGATTGGTTGAGGGAAGTGCTTTGCACTTTGAGTGTGTGTCAGAATCACCCGGGAGAGCTTGTTGAAGTGCAGATGGTTGGTCCTCACCCCCAGAGATTTTGATTCAGTAGGTCTTGTGTGAAGTTGGAGAAATTAATTTCTAACAGGTTCCCACTGTTGCTGGTGGAGACTACACTTCGAGAACCTCTTTTTAGGGATACTCTACAACCATGTGGCCAATGAGATGAGAGAAAGCTTTTGGAAAATGTTTTCACATTCTTAGAAGACAACACATTTCCTTACTATTTGAAATAATTCGTATTATGCTCTTCTGTTACTTGCAACCAAAGACATTCTAAGTGATACAAAAGAATTAGAAGTTATTATCCCAGTTATTATTTGTAAATTTGAGCTGCTCATGTTATATGATTATAGATTAGTAAATTAATAGATCTTGTTGTATTAGCATTTATGTTCACAAACTATTTAATTTCTAATATACTTTACTGGAGGTAGCCATTACATTAAAAGATTATCATAAAAGTGCCTATTAAAGATATTAGTAGAAGTAGTCAAAATAAATAGAATTCATGACTTTGTCACACCAAAAATTCTACTAGTATGCTGTGCAGTAAATTGGACACATACTCTGAGATGTGTATCTCTAGACCTCTAGTCTATTTTGTGTGCTGTTAAACGGTTTTTGCACTAGGTGTCACACATTTTATTTAGTAGCTAAGCATTGCCAACAAAGGTTCTCTAGGCATTCTTTGCAGGCATTTGAACACATAAACATTGAATATAGTTGTTTTGAAATTATTTTAATGAAAATATTCATTATTCCGTGGTTTACATAACTCATTCTTAAAATACACTAAATATGGTGATGCCATTTGAAATAAGACGACAAACCTAAAGTCACAGAGGAATGATAGTCACTTCAGCTGAGTAAATTATTGCCTTCATGTTAACAGCTGTGTTCCTCTGTTTAATTTCTATGCAAGGAGTACTGGTAAATGTGGCTCTCTCTGACTCTACTAGCAAAAGTGTCAAGGTTTGCTTTGTAGTTAGCTACAGAGCCACAATTTTTTTTTTGTTTTGTTTTCAGTAACTAGCTTTTCCACTTAAGTCTGTTCGCCAATGCTTACTTAATACAGTGGAACTTTTGTCTTATACCATTCAACCCCCAAAACAAACTCCACTCAAACTAAACTCGATGGAGAAGTACATCCAATTGAATTTACCTCTGTTACCTTGGTAACCAAAATATCATCCCCTGCCAAAAAATTTCATCCTGCTTCTGTGTTCCTTAGGATATCTGCATTTTATAACTTCTCCATTAGGTTCTAAAGCCAAGTTTTCATAAACTTAGGTCCTTGCCAGTTGAACTTACATTATGCATCCTCTGTCTTGCACTTAAAGAAAAGCAAATATGTTTAGGATATTTAAACAACTTTTTAATTAAATAAGTGTTTTTCATATTACTAAGATGGCCTTTGTTTTTTCCTTTCTTTCATAAATATTCATTTAGTGATTAGTATTTGCCCAGCACTACTTAAATAATTTCCAAAATTAACCCTTTTAATCCTCATAACAAGCCTATGAGGTAATGCTATTATCCCCAACTTATAAATCGGAAAAGGAAGAGCAAACCCATTAAGTAACTTGCTGAAGTTCAGATAGTGATAAAGACAAGATTTGAACCCAAACAGGTTAATTTTAAATATCTGAGCTCTTTTCATTCTTATATAAACAGCAACTAGAAGTCCTCAAATAATTTAGCATTGGTAAGAAAATAATTTATTGATTATATCTAGATAAGTCTTGACTAATGTTAACCATAATGATCTAAAAAAGTTAGATCATCTGAGTCTATTCTGCTCCTGAAAAAGTATTGAATCTTGTATTTTTTTAAATGGGAAAACAGTTTATTCTCAGTCCATCACAAAACCTTAAGCAATTCCTCAAATATCACTAAGATATATTTAAACACATATATAACATCTGCCACGAATTTCTGTAGAATATAAAGTATGAAAAACACTAATTACCTAATTATGTGTCATTTAACACACTCTTATGTGGGCCTATTCTGTGTGCAGTATGCAACAATACTGTGGAATACTGGATATGAATTGTTTACTCTACATGGAAACGAATAAAGCGTGATATAAAAATGCATGTGTTAAAGCAACATGATCAATACAGATAAATGTTAGCAAAACAAACAAGCAATAATGCAATTAAGATTAGTTACTTCGTGGCTGAAGAATTGCTCGAGTGATACTTTATGGCAAGAGAAAATGCATCCTCATCCTTAATATGTAGGAAAGATAGTAGTGCATCCTAATATTCAGTATATCTAGACACATAAACACAAGATGTGATTCTATCAAAAAATGGTTGAGATATGACTATTTGCTACTAAACATTCTCTCCTCTGATCTCCTGTGTAACTTGAATGTTTTCCTGGTGCATACATGCACATTCTCTGTAATGTCTTTTCAATTATGATAGTACTTTTTCAGAATTACTCCCTTTTATGGAAGTCATCAGAATGAGTATTTGCATGATGGAATTTCAGATAGCTTTGGATGCTTGTATTAACTTCAACCTGTCAGAACACGCATTGTAAGTGCCTCCTCTGACTTACAAACTAAGTGACTGAATCTTGACATAAAATTTTTGATTAATAGAGCAAGCTGTTGGTGCATTGATTTTTATATAATTTCCATACATTTTAAAGTGGAAGAGGTCAACTCCTTTTTTGTATTCAAAAGACAAATACCTTGGATCAAAGTTAATTTGTAAATTTAGAGGTTATGCATTCTGCCAGTTGCTAAATTGATGTTAAATCAAATGGAAGAACAGGCATTCTGTGGTAATTTGAACTGATTGCATCAAAAGTCCATTTTTCCTTAATTGGTAATGAATTATACCTCTCAGACAGTTTGGCTTAGTTTAGATTTGTCGATAGTCTCTCAAATGCAATGGAAGTACATATAACAAACTGTTCTTTACTTCAAGGACAACTCTCCTGAGTCTACCTCCAGTTGATTTCCAGGAGGAGGGATGGGTTTTGCTGACTCTCCAAGGCTGTTTCAGTTCATTTTCCTCAAAGTAGTAAAGTTATTTGGCAGTCCTAAGAATTGACTGTGACTTTACTCCAAAGAAATTAGGTTCTTTAATGTTATTTATAAAATAAAAGGTAGGTATTATCCTGCGTTTAGGATACTAACAAGTATTGAGTAAATATATTGCAAAACTAATTTAAGTGTATAATTCTATGGAGTAGATATTTTATTTAGATTTTATACATGATAAAACAGAGTCAAAGTTTTTTTTGTTTTTTACTCAATATTTATTTATTTATTTAAAAATTTTTATTGGAGTATAGTTGATTTACAGCGTTGTATTAGTTTCAGGTGTACAGCAAAGTGAATCAGTTATACATATACATATATCCACTCTTTTTTAGATTCTTTCCCCATGTAGGCCATTAAAGAGTATTGAGTAGAGTTCCCTGTGCTATACAGTAGGTCCTCGTTAATTATCTATTTTATATATAGTGGTGTATGTATATATGTCATTCCCAATCTTCTGATTTATCCCTCCCCCGCTTACACCCTGGTAACCAAAAGTTTGGTTTCTACATCTGTAACTCTATTTCTGTTTTGTAGATAAGATCATTTTTACCCTTTTTTTAAGATTCTACATATAAGCAATATCATATGATACTTGTCTTTTCTCTGTCTGACTTACTTCACTCAGTATGACAATCTCTAGGTCCATCCATGTTGCTGCAAATGGCATTATTTTGTTCTTTTTTGTGGCTGAGTAATACTCCGTTGTATATATGTACCACATCTTCTTTATCCATTCCTCTGTTGATGGACATTTAGGTTGCTTCCATGTCCTGGCTATTGTAAATAGTGTTGCAGTGAACATTCGGGTGCATGTATCTTTTCGAATTATGGCTTTCTCCAGATATATGCCCAAGAGTGGTATTACTGTATCATATGGAAGTTCTATTTTCAGTTTTTTAAGGAACCTCCATACTCTTCTCCATAGTGGCTGTACCAGTTTGCATTCTGACCAACAGTGTAGGAGGGTTCCCTTTTCTCCACACCCTCTCCAGCATTTATTGTTTCTAGATTTTTTGATGATGGCCATTCTGACCGGTGTGAGGAGATACCTCACTGTAGTTTTGATTTGCATTTCTCTAATGATTAGTGATGTTGGGCATATTTTCATGTGCTTTTTAGCCATCTGTATGTCTTCTTTGAAGAAATGTCTATTTACATGTTTCACCCAATTTTGATTGGGCTGTTATGTGTTTTTGATATTGAGCTGTATAAGCTGTTTGTATATTTTGGAGATTAATCCCTTGTCAGTTTCTTCATTTGCAAATATTTTCTCCCATTCTGAGGGTAGTCTTTTCATTTCGTTTATGATATCCTTTGCTGTGAAGAGCTTTTAAGTTTCATTAGGTCCCATTTGTCTATTTTTGTTTCTATTTTCATTACTCTAGGAGGTGGGTCAGTAAAGATCTTGCTGCAATTTATGTCAAAGAGTGTTCTACCTATGTTTTCCTCTCAGAGTTTTATAGTATCTGGCTTTACATTTAGGTCTAATCCATTTTGAGTTTATTTTTGTGTATGGTGTTAGGGAGTGTTCTAATTTCATACTTTTACATGTAGCTGTCCAGTTTTCCCATCACCACCAATTGAATAGATGGTCTTTTCTCCATTGTTTATTCTTACTTCCTTTGTCATAGATTAGTTGACCATAGGTACGTGGGTTTACCTCTGGGCTTTCTATCCTGTTCGGTTGCTCTATATTTCTGTTTCTGTGCCAGTACCATACTGTTTTGATGACTGTAGCTTTGCAGTGTAGTCTGAAGTCAGGGAGCCTGATCCTCCAGCCCTGTTCTTCTTTCTCAGGATTGCTTTGGCTCTTCGTGGTCTTTTGTGTTTCCATACAAATTGTAAAATTCTTTGTTCTAATTCTGTGAAAAATGCCACTGGTAATTTGATATGGATTGCATTGAATCTGTAGGTTGCTTTGGGTGGTATAGTCATTTTCACAACACTGATTCTTCCAGTCCAAAGCATGGTATATCTGTCCATCTGTTTGTGTCATCTTTGATTTTTTTCATCACTATCTTAAAGTTTTCTGACTACAGGTCTTTAGCCTCCTTAGGTAGGTTTATTCTTAAGTATTTTACTCTCTTTGATGTGACGGTTTCCTTTGATGGGATTGTTTCCTTGATTTCTTTTTCTGATCTTTTCTTTTTAGTGTATAGGAATGCAAGAAATTTCTGTGTATTAATTTTTTATCCTACAACTTTACCAGATTCCTTGATGAGCTCTAGTAGTTCTCTGGTAGCATCTTTAGGGTTTTCTGTGTATAGTGTTATATCATCTGCAAACAGTGCCTGTTTTACTTCTTCTTTTCCAATTTAGATTTCTTTAATTTCTTTTTCTTCTCTGATTGCTGTGGCTAGGACTTCCAAAACTATGTTGAATAAAAGTGATAAGAGTGTGCATCCTTGTCTTTTTCCTGATCTTAGAGAAAATGCTTTCAGTTTTTCACCATTAAGAATGATATTTGCTGTGAGTTTGTCATACATGGCCTTTATTATGTTGAGGTAGGTTCCCTCTGTGCCCACTCTCTGGAGAGTTTTTATCATAAATCGGTGTTGAATTTTGTCAAAAGCTTTTTCTGCATCTATTGAGATGATCATATGGTTTTTATTCTTCAGTTTGTTGATGTGGTGTATCACACTGATTGATTTGTGGATATTGACAAAATCATTGCATCCCTGGGATAAATTCCACTTGTTCATGGTGTATGATCCTTTTAATATGTTGTTGGATTCTGTTTGCTAGTATTTTCTTGAGGAATTCTGTATCTATGTTCATCAGTGGTAGTGGTCTGCAATTTTCTTTTTCTGTGATATCTTTGTCTGGTTTTGGTAGCAGGTGATGGTGGCCTCGTAGAATGAGCTTAAGAGTGTTCCTTCCTCTGCAAATTTTTTGGAAGCATTTCAGAAGTGTAGGTGTTAACTCTTCTCTAAATGTTTGATAGAATTCACCTGTGGAGCCGTCTGGTTCTGGACTGTTTTCTGTTGGAAGATTTTTGATCACAGTTTCAATTTCATTACTTGTGATTGGTCTGTTCAAATTTTCTGTTTCTTCCTGGTTCAGTCTTGGAAGGTGGCACCTTTAAGAATCTGTCCATTTCTTCTAGATTGTCCATTTTGTTGGTGTATAGTTGCTTGTAGTAGTCTCTTATGATCCTTTGTATTTTTGTGGTTTCATTTGTAACTTCACCTTTTTCATTTCTAATTACATTGGTTTGAGTTGTCTCCCTTTTTTTCTTGATGAGTCTGGCTAAAGGTTTATCAATTTTGTTTATCTTTTCAAAGAACCAGCTTTTACTTTGATCTTTGCTGTTGTTTTCTTTGTCTCCATTTCATTTATTTCTGCTCTGATCTTTATGATTTCTTTCCTTCTACACTTTGGTTTTTGTTTCTTCTTTCTCTAGTTGCTTTAGGTGTAAGGTTAGGTTGTTTATTGAGATTTTTCTTGTTTCTTGAGGTAAGATTGTATTGCTATAAACTTCCCTCTTAGAGCAGCTTTTGCTGCATCCCATAAGTTTTGGATCATTGTGTTTTGCTGTCATTTATCTCTAGGGTTTTTTTTCTTTTCTTTTCTTTTTTCCTCTTTGATTTCTTCAGTGATCCACTGGTTATTTAGTAACATATTTTTTAGCCTCTATGTGTTTGTGATTTTTACAGTTTTTTTTTTTTTCCTGTGATTGATTTCTGATCTCATAGCGTTGTGGTCAGAAAAGATGTTTGATGTGATTTCAATTATCTTAAATTTACCAAGGCTGATTTGTGACCCAAAATGTGGTCTATCCTGGAGAATGTTACTTGTACACTTGAGAGGAAAGTGTATTCTGCTGCTTTCGGATGGAATGTCCTATAAATAGCAATGAAGTCTCTCTGGTGTAATTTAAGGCTCGTGTTTCCTTATTAATTTTCTGTCTGGATGATCTATCCAATGGTGTAAGTGGGGTGTTAAAGTCCCCCCCTATTATTGTGTTACTGTCGATTTCCCCTTTTATGGCTGTTAGCATTTGGCTTATATATTGAGGTGCTCCTATGTTGGAAGCACACATATATACAATTGCTATATCTTTTTCTTGTATTGATCTCTTGATCATTATGTAGTGTCCTTTCTTATCTCTTGTGACAGTCTTTATTTTAAAGTCTATTTTGTCTGATTTTAGTATTGCTACTCTAGCTTTCCTTCTAGTGCATTTTTCATTTCAGTTACTGTATTATTCATCTCTGTTTGTTCTTTCTTTCTTCTAGGTCTTTGCTAAATATTTCTTGTATCTTCTCCATCCATGCCTCCATTCTTTTTCTGAGATCTTGGATGTTAAATATTTCTTGCATCTTCTCTATCCATGCCTCCATTCTTTTTCTGAGATCTTGGATGTTAAATATTTCTTGCATCTTCTCTATCCCTTCTTTTTCTGAGATCTTGGATTATCTTTACTATCATTACTCTGATTTCTTTTTCAGGTAGATTTTTCAGGTCTGTCTCCTCTTCATTTAGTTGTTCTTGTAGGTTTTTATCTTTCTCTTTCATCTGCAGTATATTTCTTTGCCTTCTCATTTTGTCAGACTTACTGTGTTTGTGGTCTTCTTTCCACAGGCTGCAGGATCATATTTCCTCTTGCTTCTGATGTCTGCCACCCTCATGGGTGAGGTTTTTCCATAGGCTAGTGCCATTATCCCCTTGTTAGGGGTTTGATTGGAGTTGTGGTGACCAGAGCCTGCCCTGGATATTGAGCAGGGCCTCCTCTTTGCTCTGTGGTTGTCACTGCTCTGTCAGGGGTGAGGTCTGCTTTCTAGTTGTTGGAGTAGAGGCCCTCATACCTGTTTCTTAACTGTGTTTCTGATCTGTGATGCAAGGTAGCCGGGATTGGAGCACTCCCACTGGGAGAGAAACCACTGAGTATTCCTCCTCTGGAGCTGTTCACCTGTGAACGTCCTCTGTTGTGGCCCCTTTTACCTGTTGTGCAGGCTCACAAAGTACACTGTTGAGTACACTGTTGTTGGCATTGCTCTCAGTCCTGCCTTAACTGTGGGTATGCCAGCAGTTGGTCCTGGTGACTGTCAGGTGTTGTTTTCAACAGGTCACTAGCACAGATCCACTGAGGTCAGGTCCCATAACTGTAATAGTCATGCACTTGGACCCACTGTGGGAGCTTTAGAGGTAGGTCAGACTCTGTCCTGGCCCAACCCCTGCCTGTACATGCCCACAAAGCCCAAAGTTGCTAAAGTGAGACAAAGACACAGCCCAGCTGCAGGAGCACTTATTTTCCTTTCAGATGTTTCATAGGTGCTGAATTTAAGAAGCCATCAGCAGAGGTGTAACTCCATGGTTTGTGCAGCCACAAGGAGAGATTTTAGCTCTTCTTCCTTAGTCACACGGCCCCTGGGACTCAGCTGTGGTTTCAGCCCCACTTTTGTGTGTGTTTATCCCTCCAGAGTCTGCTCCAGAGGTTGCTGGAGCACAGGAGCCTATCAGGCAGGAAGGAGCCAAGGTGGGGATCATGGCAAACAAGCTGCTCAGTCAGGAGGGTGCTGGGGTAGCGATTTGAATGTGAGAGCCCATCAGGCAGCGATCAGGGCGAGTGTGTTGCCCAGGCTGGGGGTGGAGGTGTAGAGGAGGTGATGGCAGGGGCTTGTGAGCCAGCTCCGGTGGGAGCCCTCCCTAGTGCCCGTGGAGGCAGGGGCCAGCGCATGAGAAGAGAGGCTGAAATGGCAGCCCTGCCCTTTGTGCGTCACTCAGCAATGGCTCTTCACTTCTCTGGAGGTCCACGCTTCTTCCACAAGCATTCTTCGTTGTGGAGCTCCTCACTCCTGTCCCTTAAGCCTATCTCATCATGGCCAACAGCAGTCCCCTCCAGCCCCCATGTGCACTGGCAGACACCCATCTCAGGCTGGGGTGCACAGGGCTGTGGCACAGACCATCTGTGTAGGTCTCACTCTGTCCGCCCTGCCACAGACTGCTTGCTGGGCTCTCCTTCGAGCCCCTGAGGCTCCCCTTCTGTCCCAGCTGATCTCCCCACCAGTGACGGGGGTTCCCCAGATGTGGGAACATTGCCTCACCTTCACCTCCCCGCCGGGGGTGCAGGTCCCATCCTGCTTCCTCTCTTCTTCCTTTTCCCTTCTTCTTTCTTTCATCCTACCCGGTTACATGGAGACCTTTCTTGTCCTTTTAGGTGTCTGAAGTCCTCTGCTAGTGTTTAGCAGGTGCTCTGTGACAGTTGTTCCATTCGTAAATGTATTCTTGATGCGTTTGTGGGAAGAGATGAACTCCACATCCTGCTACACTTCCGCCATGGGACAGCGCTCCCTCCCTCCCTCCCTCCCTCCCTCTCTCTCTCTCTCTCTCTCTCTCTCTCTCTCTCTCTCTCTCTCTCTCTCTGTTTGCCAACTGTGTAGTCTGTCAGGAGTCTCATCCCACTGGGGAGCCTCACCAGCAGCTCCACCCAGCCCTGGAGCCTGTTAGGAGCAGGTCTCTACCATGAAGGCCTGCTAGAGGTTGCCTGACTATAGGGCCAGGCCAGCAGCCTCACCACCATGCAACCCTATCTATTGGCCACGCCCAAAGTTTTAAGCAAGGTCACATGACCAATAAGCCTGTGAATCAGATTGATTCCTTACTTGACTCCAAAATGCATAAAAACCTTTTAGTGGATTCTAAGTTTTTTTTCAAATCCTACATATAGGTTGGGGAAATGCCTAGGATCTACCTGAAAGAAAATCCAATGAGTTTCCTCTGGTCAACCGTATGTCTTATAGAAGGAACAGTTATAGCTTTAGAGGATACCTCTATGTTATAGAGGATACCTCCTAATTCACTCTTACAATGTAAGTGCAACCTTAATGAAGAAAATATGGAAGGAAATCAAAGCCTTTAAATGACAATGATGGTTGCAAGGGAGAAAAAAATATAGGGGAGAGTTTATATAATATATACATGGAATAGTAAGAAATAGAAATTTGTGAAGTGATAGGATGACCTTGCATTTAAATTTCTAAGCTCTTTTATTAGCATCACTTTTGCTGTGCTGCCTCCTCAGACTTCTCCTAAGATTCTAGCAACATAAGATACACCATGGCAATTGACTATGCATGTTCTGCTGTTCTATTAAAGCCGTAGATTTAAATGTGCTTTTGAATCTTAGCTGGAAGAGATACAATGCAACCTTCTCATTTTCCATATGAAGACTAAAGTTCAGAATGGTGACATGACCTAATTTAGACCATGTATATAAGTCATTGTAGAACAGCACTGGACTCCCAGCCTCCAAACACTCAATCTAGCCTTCTTTCCCAATGAAAAGGGATTTTTAAAATTTCACTGAAGATTCAACATGCCACTGCTCTACTAAGGGGATATGGAAACCTTTTACATCAGAGTCCGTAAGTTTCCTTGTCAAACTGCATTTCCACAGCTGAGCCTTGACCTTTAATCCAATAAAATTCCTTTATTGCTGCTGTGTGAAATACTACATATATGACCACCTTACTTGGGAACTATTTCAAGTGGGTTTTGCTTTTTAAAATTACTCTGTTTAATTTATCCTGTGGGCTGCCTTAGATCTCTGTCAAGGGCAACATTAAAGTTTCCTCTCTATATAAAACAAGTAACAAAATTATATTTGGCCAAAAGATGGAAAGATTTTATCAAATTTTGTGTGAGAATATGCTTATGCCTGCAATGAATACACACACTTAGCTTCTTGAGGGAAGTGCCCTTTGTAGAGTCTGAGATGACTTATGGGTGTCGTTTATAAGCTGTGTGTCTCGTGAGGGCTGGTGCTCACTTAGTTTATTGATGGCATTTTATTGTATTGATGAGAGGCCACAATTTTGCTGTTTCAAGTGCCCTGTGGTACTTTCTAGATTGGTATAAACTCTTTATTTTTCTTATGATTTCTCTTGTCATCATCCATCATTTTTCAGTTTTGAGGCAGGCACAACACTTCCATGGCTTGATCTCATGCCCATGCTTTTTAGTTTAGATATATTACCCCGGGCTAGAAATGTTTCATCTTTTTAATGATCATTGTTATCTTCATTAGAGTGAAAGCACATAGTCCTAAATGCTCTGCTGTGTTTTCCTGGAACAACAATGTGTTCTAATGAAGAGCCTAGGAGAGTCACTGCAAAGGGATTCTGTCTATTGGCACCACTGATTAAAATAAGCTGATTTCATCCAGTTTGTTATCGGTGATGGTGGAAATTCAACTTGTCAGGCTTCTCAGTTAAAGAGGTTCCAGAGACTTACCATACTTTTTCTTAGAGTTTATCTCAAGGAGGTTTTTTTGCCTGCAAAAACATCAAAGAGTGTTTTGATTAAAAAGGAAAAAACCCCCTGAGGGGTTTATAATACCCATTGGACAGGACCATAGCTATTCATTTAGAGCTATATCAGTGCCTGAAATAGCAAATTTAGAGATTCAGATGTCTCGGACTTGATTCTCTCCCTCCCTCTCTCACCACTTGTTTCTTTCTTTTAAAAATTATTTCTGGGCTGCCCTGGTGGCACAGCGGTTGAGAGTCCGCCTGCTGATGCAGGGGACACGGGTTCATGCCCCGGTCCGGGAAGATCCCACATGCCGCGGAGCGGCTGGGCCCGTGAGCCATGGCCGCTGAGCCTGCGCGTCTGGAGCCTGTGCTCCGCAACGGGATATATATATTTCTTATCTCCTCTCATTTTACTTTTACTTCTTCCCTACTTTCTCTCAGCTTGTGGTTTGAACACAGTAGGTGTCAGTGAAGTTCCTTTTAAACATATGTTATCCTCTGTAAGTCATGAAGCACTTGTATTATACAGTAGAAAATCTTTAAGAGGCAGTTTCGTGAATGTGTCTAAAACAGCCATTAGAGGCACCTAGGATGCCCTTTGCCAAAGGAGCTCTGGCAGGGATTTTCTGCAGACTCTTAGTAATCGCTCCAGATGTTGGATAACTTTGAGTATCATTCATTTGCTAATTACCTCTTGAGCAGAGATTATGCCCTTTGTCTAACAGAAGTCCCCATGGACTAATTTTAAACACATATTTTTTTTCCTGTTTTCAGTGAAGATGGAGTATAGGATATCAGTGAACTTGCAATTATACTTCAAATACTTGTAAAAGTTACCAAACTTTAATTGAATTTTATTCTAAATAATCTTGAATTTCTTTTATAATTTCATCACAAGTTTATCTCTTTTCTATTTATTTTCTTCCTGGCCTCTTTCTGGCTTTTCCCCCAAATTCTTGTTGTTTGATAAGTTTCTAGGCTTTTGCAGTAAAAGTTGGAGTGCATTGGATGAATCAGCAGTCATTGTCTTAGTTGAGAAGGAAGCTATATTTTAAGGAGACAAGGATACAAAATTTTATTCAATCATGTGAATGATGAAAAAGGAAAAGTATTTGTTAGGACTGGCTTCTCAGCATTGGCTTGTGATTTATCAAGAGATGTAAGTGTGAATTTTAGTATTTTAGCTTACTGTTCACTCATAGAAAATGTAATGAAGTGTTTCCCAAAGATCATGGTTCCTTAATGCCAATAAAGACCTATAATTCACAAGGTAATAATGAGTAGCCAGTGACTTAATAGTGAGGCAGTTAGATTTTTGTCTTTCCCTTAACGGAAAACTGTAAGTTTTAAACAATCATGTCTCACATAAAGTAGATAATCTAATGGACATTTCACAGCAAAGAAAAAGATGGCTATCCCCAGTAAGCTACTTTGGGAGAAGGAAGTTGGCAAAACAGCGTGATGTATTCCTGAGCATTTATGACTTAACCATCAAGATGTATTGAATTATTTGACATGACTGTTCACTTAAGACCATTAACCACTTTGACCTATATGTTTTTTTTCTAAGATTTGAAGAGAGGCAGAGGAAATATTGTAAACTCAATGGAAATAAAAGTTGTGGTCTGAACCAAAATATTCTGTTTTGTAGCCTAAAACTACCAGGTCATTATACTGGTACCTTTCATATTCAACCACACACTTATTACAACTGCACAAGAAATATAAAATTAAGAGTAAATTTCTAAATGTGATATAAATCTACTAAGAATCCAATCACAAGGCTTTAATATTAAGGCAAATTTTGAAAGTAATAAAGCCAAGGGGTTGCTTGGAATTCCAACCTTCCTATTTCCAAGAAACCTGAAATCCCATGTATCAATAGTTAAAATACTTTCTGGAATTTTTTTTTTCCTGTCAGAACTCTGGAAAAGCCCTGATATCAGAGGTAGTAAGTGTTAGAAGTTGAAGTGAGCAGTGGACACGTCTGAGGGGTTAATTAAAGGGATGGAAAAAGGCTATACCAGTTTCTCCTCTCATTTATAGCTGTGGTGATTACCCTGTGTCCAGCTCACTGTAAATAAAGGGAATGAGCTTCTGTGGAATTGCCATCAATGCATTGGAGCTAGAGAGAAAGAAAGGATACTCCTGCAAGAAATTTCTCCTGCACCTCAAGACTAGGAGCTCTTTATCCACCCACTAAAACTCTTGCAATTAAATTTGTTTCTAAGCTTAGGACCACAGGGATTTTTATTTGGATTAAAGAAATCCAAGCCAGCTGTCAGTACTAGTCAATCTAGACCAGTGGTTCTCAGATCTCTATGCATATTAGAGTCACTTGGAAAGAATTTAAAAATACGAATGCCTGGACCCTACTTGCAGATATTCTGATTTAATTAGTCTGGAGTGAAGCCCAAGTATTGATATTTCTAAAGGCTTTCCAAATATCAGAAAGAGTACTGGTTGTTGTCATGGCAAAGTAACAGACTAAAACTCCTGCCAATAACAATTCCTAAAGCTGGACAAAATATAAAAGGCAAGTATTTGAAGGCAGTGAAGAACAACTAAAGTAGGGAGGATAAACTAGAAAGGATCTGATTCTTGAAAGAAGGGGAAACTACTAGGTAAGTTCAGTATATACCAAGCTTTCTCCCTGAGGACATCTCTCAGATCCTCTGTGTACAGATGAAGCCTGCAGTAAACAGTGGTCTCACTGGACTGAGGAAATAGCACTGTTGGAGTTTGCAAGGGAAGCTGAAAATTGAGGAGAAAAATGTCAGAGGAAGCCACAGAGAGGGGAATCCCCAAAATCTGCATAAAATGTCTTTCAAATAGTTAGCTGACTCCCAAACTGCATACATAAGATTATACTCTAAAGAACTCAGCAGAAAAGTATAGTTTGGAGGATGAAGAGCTGTTCAAAGCCTTTAGCAGCTTCTAGGCATACAAAGATAGTTTGGAGTTCATGTCCTGCCAAGTCAGAGGGACTTGGTAAAAATATTCAGCTTTTCTTTGAAACCTCAGAAGTACCATGCCTTCGGACAATGGGAAAAAGTAAAGTGTGCCAGTTCTAATGAAGTGTAAACCCCAACCTCAACAGCGTCAAAGTGATGTGCTGTTGCTCTTTCTCCTTGCCAAAGGAAAATTTATATTTGGGGAAAGTGACTTCCTCTGGAGACGCTAAATGTTTTTATCTACAATGTCTGGCATGCAATCAAAAGTTAAGGAGAAATTTGATTCTGGTCAAGTTGGAGAAAAATGGAATGGGATTTACTCTGTCACCTGAAACCACAAAAACGTTTGGATAATATATAAGAAGCAACAGCACTCAAGACATTGGACACCAGTCAAAGGACAGCCTTTCTTGAGAGATAGGAAACCAATGAGGTACACCCTCTGACTAAACCAGTTCATCGCCTGGAGAAAGTTTCCAAGCCAGGGCACAGAGAAAACAGACCTAAATTAAGTGCAGTGGCTTTCTTAAGTTGAGGGGACTTTACTATGATTCCAGGGAAGCCAAGTCAGCAAGAGATCACAGAGCAGAGTACCAGATAGGAGAGACATGTGAAGAGAGAGAGAGCTCATTTTCAGATGGTCCCCCAGAATATGCAGCAGAATACTGATCAGTGCATGTGTCTGGGGGTACACCTTGATTTTAGGATAAGAAACATCCTAAAGTATGAGAAGAAAGAGCAGCTGAAGGTCTCACAGTGCCAAGAAGGGTGACTGTTCCTAACGGAGCAGAAAGCCTCGTAATGCATGAAGAATTGGTTATGTTACCAAGAATGGTATTGCTTCAGTCCTGGGGAAAATTAACTTAAAACTAAATGCTACTCTGGTCCTGCCTAAGTAAGCAGAAAAGCAGGATGCAAATATATTAAATTGTTTCGAAGTAACTACATTACCTCCCAGAACAAACTCCAAGCATACTTACAGGAATTAAAAAAAAAAAACAAAACAGTGCCTGAAGTGTAAAATTCACAAAGCTATAGATTGTTTGTGTCCCTCCAAAATTCATATGTTGAAAACTAATCCCCAATGTGATGGTAGTAGGAGGTGGGGTCTTTGGGAGACTATTAGGCCCTGAGGGCAAAGCCCTCATGATGGAATTAGTGCCTTTATAAAGAGACTCCAGAGAGCTCCCTCACCCCTTATACCATCTGAGGACACTGTTAGAAGATGGCTATCTTTGAACTAGGAAGTGGGTCCTCACCACACATCAAGTCTGTGAGTGCCTTGACCTTGGACTTCCCAGCCTCCAGAACTGTGAGCGATAGATGTTTGTTGTTTAAGCCACGGAGTCTATGGTATTTTTGTTATAGCAGCCTTAGTAGACTGAGACACACTTTGTAGCATCCAATCAAAATTATCAGCATGCAAAGACATAGAAAAACTGTTAACTCATAGTGAGGATTTTAAAAAATCCACTGAAACTGACCCAGAAATGACGCCAATGATCAAATTAGAAGGCAAGGGCATTAAAAGAGTTAATATGATTGTATTCCACGTGTTTAAGAAGCACGAGGAGAGATTGAATACACAAAAAGAGATATACAGGATATTTTAAATAGATCCAAAATAAAGTTCTACAGATGAAAACTACAGTGTCTGAGATAAATACAATGAATGAGAGTAACAGTAGATTATACATTGCAGAAGAAAATATTAGTGAACTTGAAGACATAGAAACAATATAAAATGAAATGCAGAGAGAAAAATACTGAAATAAACAGCATTAGGGAACTTTGGGGAAATTTTAGTTGGCTAAATATACATGTAATCAAAGTCCCCACCAAGGAGAATAAGGGAATAAATATATTTGAAGAAATAATGGCTGGAGGGGCTTCCCTGGTGGCGCAGTGGTTGAGAGTCCGCCTGCTGATGCAGGGGACACAGGTTCGTGCCCCGGTCCGGAAAGATCCCACATGCTGCGGAGCAGCTGGGCCTGTGAGCCATGGCTGCTGAGCCTGTGTGTCCGGAGCCTGCGCTCCACAATGGGAGAGGCCACAACAGTGACAGGCCCGCGTACCGCAAAAAAAATAAATAAATAAAATAATGGCTGGAATTTTTCCAAATTTGATTAAACACATAAATCCATACTATTAGTTTTCTTGGGCTGTCATAACAAATTACCACAAACTTGATGCTTAAAAGAATGGTAAAAAGAAGTCCTAAGTCAAAGTGTCAGCAAGACCATGCTCCCTCTGAGGGTTCTAAAAGAAGTTCCAAAGCAACTTCTAGTGACTCTCAGCATTCCTTGGCTTGTGGCTGCGTAATTCTAATCTCTACCACCATCTTAACATAAACTTCTGGATCTTAAATCTCTCTCTGACTGTCTTTTATAAGGACACTTATTATTGGATTTAGTGCCCATAAAAATAATTCAGTGTGACCTCATCTTTAGATCCTTAATTGCATCTGCAAAGACCTTTTATCCAAATAAAGTCACATTCACAACTTCTGGGTGGTAGGTATAACTTTTGGGGAGCCATCATTCAACTCACTTTACCCACAGATCCCAAAGCTTAACAAATCCCCAACACAAAACATGTGAAGAAGACTACACCAAGGCACCTCATGATTAGATTGCTTAAAACCAGTGATAAAGGGATAATATTATAAACATCTGGAGGGAAAAAACATGACATACACAGGAACAAAGATGGTGGCAGAATTCTTATCAAAAACAATACAAGCAAAAAAAACAATACAAGCTAGAAAATAGTGGAGCAACATCTTTAAAGAATGGAAAGAAAAAATATTCTGTTTACCTATAATTATTTACACAGTGAAAAGATTTTTCAAAATGAAAATGAAGCAAAGACCATCATAGACAAAAAACAAACAAACAAAACTTAACAAAGTCATCATCAGTAGACCTGAACTACAAGAAATGGTAAAGGAAGTCCTCAAGAGAAGGAAAACAATGCCCAGTGGAAACCTGAATTTATACAAAGGAATAAGAAGTACTGGAAATGATAACTACCTGGAGATACATACATATATACATGTACACACACGTACACACACACACACACACACAGTAGACCCTTGAACAACATGAGTTTGAAATGCGTGGGTCCAGTTATAAGCAGACTTTTTTTAAGATAGTAACTAAAACAGTACTACACGAACTAGAGTTGGTTAAATCTGTGGATTCAGAACCTGGAATACAGAGGGCTGACTATAAGTTATACATGGATTTTCGAGGGCATGGATGGTGGCTTCCCCACCCCCCATGTTGTTCGAGGGTCAACTGTGTATAAATTTTTTTAACCTACGCTTTATTTTAGAATAGTTTTTAGAGAAATGTTTAGTGATGATACAGAGATTTCCCCTACCTCACCCCCTTTCACCTATTGTTAACATCTTACATTATTATGGTATATTTGACACAGTTAAGGAACCAGTATTGATACATTACTATTAACTAATCTCAATATTTTATTCATATTTCACTATGTTTTCCCTCATGTGGTTTTCTGTTCCAGGATCCCATTCGGGAACTGGATATTCAGTTGTCGTGTCTCCTTAGGTGCCCCTAAACTGTGACAATTTCTCTGAATTCCCTGTTTTGAGGATTTTGGCAGTTTTGAGGAGTACTGGTCAGATATTTTGTAGAATGCCCTTCAACTGGAATTTGTCTTATGCTTTTCTCATGGTTAGACTGGGGTTATGGTTTTTAGGGAGGAAGACTACCGAGGTAAAGTGCTGTTCTTATCACATTATATCAAGGGCTCATGGGATCAACATAACTCATTGATGATGAAATTAAACTTGATTGCAGGCTAAAGTAGTATTTTTGAGGTCTCTCCACTGTGAAGTTTTGTTTTTCCCCTTTCCAAACTCTATTGTTTGGAATCAAATCATTAAGGGCAGCCCGCATTCAGGAGGGGTTAGGGGATGACTTAAGCTCCCCTTCTGGAGGGAGAAGTATCTGCATAAATTATTTGGAATTCTTCCCTAACATTACATATTTTTAATGGGGAAAATAGTTCTAGAACAATGTGTGGTTTGAGTAATTCCAGGGTGAGCTCCATAAGGCAGGGCACTCTGTTCACCATTGAATATCCAGTTTCTGCAACAGCATCTGTCACATCAAATATGGTTTCAATAACTTGTATCGAATACATTTCTGCGAAAAACGAAAACAAAGTGCAAAACAACTCCACTTCCTCCTAAAGTTCCAAGCCTATATTGTGTAATATTATATTAATCACATTTATTGTATATAAAGATGGAGGTCATCACCTATAATTTTCTAGATTAGACTCTTAAGCAAGATACCGCAACACGTAAGCTAACATTTACATCATGATGTAGAAAATGCCTTCAGAAAATAAACTTGTGCTATTCTCTACTGGGAAGACAGAGGTCTCCCAGAAAATTCTGTTTCTCACCTTTAGGAAAAGGTCTCTCCATTGAAGCATGTTTAGCATTTTCCCCTCAGAAGAAGGTAAACAACTCACTGTCATTTCAAAATTCTGGTCTCTCTTGGCAACACTCTCTTCTGTCTAGGAAGGGGGGAATAAACAGCCTGTGGCATTTAAGGGTTAAAAAATTAGAAATTGACTAAAAAATGGAAGCTTTTTGTTGGGGAAAAAAGTTGTAATTAAACCTTTTTTGTTCTTTAAATGCATGAACCCATTATCTGCAATGAAGCTTCACTGTCCAAGAAATATGTAAGCAAGAGATCTTTGGTATTAAAGGGCAGGAGGAAATAATAGTAGGAAGTTGTGGGAAGAGAGCAAAGGAAAGTGTCCTGGCCCTGACTTTTGAAAAGCCGAGATTTGAGCTTTTCCTTCGAAGATATGTTTGGAATAGGTAGGCCTGGGAGCTTCTGGGGAGTGGGTCACTGGGAGTAGGCCTGATGCAGAGATCACAGAAGTGGCTCAACAAGAGAATTCATCGGAAGCACCTAGCTCTGACGGGGACCATGGCACAGGGAGGGCAATTGTGGCACAAATAAGCCACCCACCAAACTTCTGGTCACAGCAGGACCTCGAGGCTTGAGTTTCTTAACAGTGCTGTGGCAGAACCTGCCAGACACTCCTGGGTTACCAAGGAATCACACCTGTGCAATCTCCGTGGCCACCGTATTTGTTTGATTGAGAATTCTGTCTCTCTATATTCTTTACATACTTGAGGCTAGACTCTGTTGTGGTGCAGTTTGTTAGCATGTGAAGTATCCTGATTAAGCACCTGCATTCTAGAAGCAGCTAAAGCAAGAGCCGCCAACATCACTGAGTTTGTCCTTGAGATATACATAGTTAACACGGTATATTGAAAATAATTTTTCAATTGTAAAATGAATGTAGTTTAATATCTGGTGTTAATTAGACCTTTTGTACCAGCACTTAAGTCTTCATAAATAGGTTATATGAATCTGGGCAAGTAAGAATCTTTCGAGAGGGGCTGTAGGTCAAAACTCTATTCTGTCCTATTCTACTCATTTAAAAGAGGATCTATCTCCTAGTGTAATTGAAGGTAAAGTTATTGTTTCTTTAGTGTAGTTTTACACCTGCCTTTGAGCAATTATATTAGAAGAGGAGCTTATAGAAGAAGATAGAAAGTGGGAGCTACATTGAGCTTATATACAGATTATGTATTTTTTGTGCCTGTAAAGTGTTTACATGTGTGGAAAATTGGCCCTGACCTTGCTTTCACTCTAGCTCTACCTGCTAGTGAGGCTGTAGGGAAGGAAAACCTCTGCTCTCAATTAACCTACAGCCACTGGGAACTGCCTACTCTCTCCAAAGGGAATCTGACTCTCTGCGAAAAACTAAATTGGCATAGGTCAAATTCCTAAAAGTGGATGTGAGCTCCAGATTCTGGAAAGAAGTTGCAACACATTGGTTTATCCTGAAAACGTCAGGAAATGGGAAGGAACTCTGTATCTGAGATATGTAAGGAATAGCCCAAACTGTGGTTATATATGGTAGATGAAGGGAAGAAGAAGCAGGTAAGGTCTTTCACTTTAGATTTTTACACAGCAAATATATATATTTCTTTCAGATTATGTGTGTCAGTGTGTATTAATATGCATGTAAATCTATGGATAAATTTGTCGCATATTAATTTTAGTTTAGAGTGTGAATTTTTTTCTTTTACTTGAGATTGGAGTGGGTACCTGATTTACTTATTTGGAAAGATTTTGTCTGCAGGTGTGAGTTGTTGTTAAAAAAGAAAGCAGTCAAATTTCCTTCATCAAATACTGTGCCAGTGAATTCTTTTTCAAGTTTAAATCTACATCAAGTGATTTCTTTTACAGAAAAAAAGGTGTTACAAAACTATGCATTACATTGTACAATATCTGCCTGCTTATTTTACACTGAATACATAGGCAATATTTTAATTCTTTTCCTTATTAGACTTGAGGAAAGACACTTTGCATTAACAATTTAGAAGTTCTCTGCGCTTATAGAGAAAGTGAAATTAAAATTCTGGTTTTTAATCCAGGAAACATTTTCTGAGTGTCTACTATATGACACTTATTGTGTGTGTGGTGCTTTCCAATATAATTTTAACAAATCACACTTGAGTGCTATAACATCTGAGAATGGAACAAAAATTAATTCTTCCCCCAAATAAAAGGAAACACTCAGTTTCTTCTTCAGTCTTGATCTTCTGATTTGGTACCTTTCTTCTGGTTGCAAAAGCCTCACAGTGTCCTCTTCTTGTGCCTTAGTTTATCTTGTATTCATGACCAGAGAGGTTCTTATTGCAATACACATGGTGCCACTTCCCTTCCCTTATCTCACTTCTTTAAGAATTAAACTATATAGTATATGTACCTCTTACGTTTATTGGAAAATGTAAAGCTCTTAGTATAGAACATGCTCTCAATAAATGTTAGTTGTCTTCCCTGATGTGTGTGTGTAGATATATAGATAGGTATATATATATAGAGAGAGAGAGAGAGAGAGAGAGAAATCGATCAGTCTTCACCACCACCATCATCCCTGTCATTATACTTTTTTATATGGAGAGACACAATTGTTAAGGTTATTTTTGTTACTTAGTATCACATTGAAATAAACTCAAATAAAAGAATTCTGATTTGCCTATAACTGTTTTAATTTCAAAGTGAAGCTATTTCATATGCAGAATAAAGAACTCTTCTAAATCAACAAGAAAAGGAAAAACATTCCAGTAGATAAGAAGTTAGCACTTGAACAAGCACTTTACAAGACAGATTATCCAAATGGCTGGTAAACATGAAAAAGGCTCAAACTAATTAGTAATTAGGGAAATACAAAATGAAACCACAATGAGGTTTCAGTACACATCATCCATAAGGACTGAAATGAAAATTACTGTAACTCCAAGTGTCAGGAATGTGGGGAGACTGAAACTGTCACACGTGGCCTTGGGAACCCTTCCACACTGGAAAACATTTTGGCATTTCCTATTCAACCTAACATTCACTTATTTTAGGAGTCCTAGTTATATACCCAACAGAAATGCATGCATACACACACTAAAAGACATATACAGAGATGTTCATAGCAGCAGTATTTGCCATAGTTAAAACCCAGAAACTACTCAAATGTCCATCAACAGGTAGAACAGATAATTTGTGTATTCATACAATTTAATTCTATAAATCAATGAAAACAAACAGATTACTGCTACAAGCAATATTATGGATTAATCTCACAATCATAACCACAAAATGATTGTCAAAAAATAATATAATGAGTAAAGTAAGCCAGACACAAGCGAATACATAAATTGTGAGTCTCTTCTGTAAATTCAAAATCCCAGAAAACTAATCTATGGTAATGCGAATCAGAATCTCTTTGGGGAGGGGACTCGGGAATAGGAGGGAGCATAATGGGTGCTTATGGGAATGCTGATATAATATTCTCTTTTTTGTTCTGAGTAGAAGTTTTATGGGTATGTTCAATTTCAGAAAATTAATAGAGCTGTATATTTCTATATATAGTTACATGTAATTTTGTATTAGATACCTTTGTGTATTTGTTATATTTCAATTTAGTAAGTATAAAATAATAAAGTAAATGGAGCTACCTCATAAACTGTGATGTAATTCACTTAAGTTTTAGGAAGAAATCAGCCTGTTGGTGGGGTTTTTTGTTTGTTGGTGTTGGAGGATGAGTCTGAGAAGATGGCAGATTGAGGATGTTAGCATTAACTTGATAAAAATGATAGCTATTACATGCAACATTCTAGTTCACACTACATTTTCTTGTATTTTCTCACATAAGCATTACATACCATCTTTTAGAAAGATATTTGTGATTCCTTTTTTCCCTCTGTAGGTAAAAAATATTTAAAAAAACATGAGTCTGAACAGTTTAACTCATTTAAGATTAAATATTTTTACAAATAGTGATTTTACATGTTCTTCGTAAGAAAACCACAGCAACGTAGGAAGTAAAAGAAGATGTAAAGAAAATTGCCCTAATTATCAGTTGTAGAAGGACGTTGTTTCAGGCTTCAGTCATAGACTCATAGACTGTCCCTCACAGACTTCACACATGGATAAGAAGAGGGATAAATTGATAGTCAGAACTCTGAGGTTTTGACATTTTATTCCGCATGTTATTTTAATAAAATCATATTAAAATAAATTTAACATATGAAAATAATTAGATATGAAAATGTAAGAATTAATGAACTTAATAAAAAACACCTAAATTTTCCTCTATATTAAAAAGATTATAAATACAGAAATTCATTTTTAAAGCCAAACACAGTTTACCTTAAGTGTGGTATAGTTTAGCTCCCACTATTGATAAAATGAAGACATTTTCAGTTACACATATTTCTTTTTCTACACGTCTATTTGTCGATTTTTTTTCTTATTTTTAATTTGAGATTCATAATATTAATATTCTAAAGCAGTATTCCTTATTTACAGCCCTAATGTTTTTGTAATACCTTCTCCAATTTAAATTTTATTTTGATTCATCTCTAAGTTGTTTGGTTTTATTTCAAAGAGCTCTTTTAAATGATTAATAAACAAGATAAAGGTTTTCTGCATATGTGACAATATTTGTTGCTTTATATTGAAATGATAGTTTAACTGGTGTGTTAATCAATATAGGCTAGGTTTTGCTTCAATAGTGGTGTGTTGTCTATTTGTTTCATCTGTTTTCTGTTTCTCTTTCCTTCTTTTTCTCCATTTGTATTGAGTATTTTTGTGATTCCATATTACCTTCATTGTTTTTTAGCTAATTCTTTATTGTATTATTTTAGTAGTTATTTTAGGATTTGTATTGTACATATTTAAATTATCACAGTCTACTTCAAGTGATATAATACCACTTTAGATATAATATAAGAAATTAACAGCAGAATGTTTCCATTTCTCCCCTCCAGCATTGATGCTACTTTTCATACTTTTTACTTTGACATGTGTTATAAACCCCACAATACATTTCTACTGCTTGTTGTATTAGTTTCCTATGGCTGCTTAACTAATTATCACATACGTAATGTCTTTAAACAGCACAGATTTATTATGTTATCGTTCTGGAGGTGAGGAGTCCAAAATAGGTCTCAGTAAGCTAAAACCCTGGTATCAGCAGGGCTGTGTTTCTTCTGAAGACTTAAGGGGAGAATCTGTTTCCTTGCCTTTTCCATATTCTAGAGGCTGGCACATTCCTTGGATCTTGGTGGCCTTGCAATTCAGCAATAGCTAATCAAGGCTTTCTCATACCACATCAGTCTGACACTCTCACTCTACTGCCTTCCCCTTTTACTTATAAGGACCCTTGTGATCACTATGGGCCCACTTGGATAATCCAAGATGATCTCCCCATCTCAAGGTCAGCTGATTATCAACCTTAATTCCATTTGCAACTGTAATTCTTCTTTTTAATGTAGCCTGACATAGTCACATGTTCTGAAGGTTAGAATGTGCATGTTTTTGGTGGGAGGGTACATTATTCTGCCTAGGACATTTTTTTTTTGTTAGATGGTCAATTACCATTTAAAGAGATTTAAATAATAAGAAAAATTTTATAATTCTCACATATTTTCAGTTCTCTTCATTCCTTTGTTTACATGCAGATTTGCATATGGTATTTTTTTCTTTCTGCCTGACTGATTACTTTTTCTTATAGCAAGGTATGCTGGTGATGAATTCTTTCAGCTTCTGCATTTCTGAAAATGCCTTTGTTTCACTTTTCTGAAACATATTTTTTGATGAATAAATAATTATAGATTGACATTTATTTCTGTCCTTTAAAGATGTTTCTCCACTGTCTTCCAGATTAGATTGTTTCTGTTGAGAAGTCATCTGTTATTCTTACCTTTGTTCCTCTGTACACATGTGTCTTTTTTTATCTGACTATGTAAGATTGTTTTTTATCATTGGTTTTATGATGTGCCTTTTTTTAGTAGTTCCTTTTTTTTTTTTTTTTTTGTCCTATTTCTTTTGCTTGAGTTTTGTTGAGCTTTTTGGATCTGTGGGTTTATTATTTTCACCAAATTTTGGGGACATATTTGAAATTTTTTTCTTAAGATATGTTTTATGTCTGTCTTCTCTTGTTAAGGGTCTCCTTTCACATGTCGATCAGGTCACTTGATATTGTCCCACAGAACTGATCCTCTTTTCATTGTTTTCAGTCTTTGTTGTTTCTGGGTTTTGTTTTATGTATGTTTTATTCATATATTTTCAAGTTCTCTAGTATTTCTTCTGCAACATCTTATTGGCTTTTAATCCTGTCTACTACATTTTTTCACCTGGGAGATCATAGGTAGCTGGTGGATTTTTTTTTTTTTTTTTTTT
>NW_020173124.1:5867906-6082968 GCF_003031525.2 Neophocaena asiaeorientalis asiaeorientalis | reverse complement strand
GGTTTTTTTTTTTTTTTTTTTTTAGCTGGTGGATTTTGATGTGCATGCCTGTGTTTGTGATTTGTGGATTACCATGTAGCTGAGTTCCTGTTTTTGCCTAGTTTCTCATGGATGAAACTGCACATAAGCAATCATGAAATTTGTGTTAATGCTCAAATTGTTTTCTAATATATCAGTTGTGTCATAACAAATTGTTCTAAAAACAAGCATCATAGCAGAACCAACTGCTATGTTTTGTGGGTATTTTTGAAAAACATAAATGGCATTCTACATGTGCAAAAAAAAAGTCTAACACCCAAATTAATGCCTGTATTAATAGCTCTTTCTTGAAGATTTCAGAACATCATGAAATAAAATTATAGTTTTCACCTCTAAAAGTTTGATATGGGTCTTTTGTAAATGTCTATATTTAACATCAATCTGTTTTCTAACTTCTTAAACATATCAAATATAGTTATAATGAGTGCTTTAATGTCTTTGTATACTAATTCTGTCATCTATGTCTGCTCATTATTTTCATTAAGTTTTTTTCCTTGTGGATTATAGACAACTGGTTCTTTCGTTCTCTAATAATTTTATTAGATTCTAGACATTATCAGTTTTACATTGTTGGGTTCTAATTTTGCACTTCTGTCAATATTCTTGATCTTTGTTCTGGAACATAGTTACATTAATTCGAGTTAGCTTGAGTCTTCAGGTATGGCTTTTAAGCATTGTTAAATGGTAGCAGAATAATGTTTGGGGCTAATTTTGTCCTTCTACTAAGGCTAAAGTCTTCTGAGTACTTTGACAATGTTCAAAAGAATTAGGAGGTTCTCTACTCAGACTGGTGAGCAGCCAAGGGCTTGACTGGGGCTATAGAATCAGTTTCCAAACTCATTTATGTGGTTGTTGGCAAACATGGGCATTTGCACAGGACTGATAGTGTGTCCTCACTTCAAGGTAGATAGCTTTCTCCAAGTGAAAATCTGAAAAAGAGAAATACAGAAGCCATGATGCCTCTCTGACCTACACTGGGAACTCATACTCCACCATTTCTGCCAGAGTCTATTCATTAAAAGCAAGTCATTACTAATAGCCCACACTCGAGGGACAGGGATTCTCTACAAAGGAAGGATAATCTGTTTATTTGTGTACATAATTTAGAACCACCATAGTCAGGCTTCTGACCTCTAAATATTTATGCATAATGCACTTACATCCTACAAGACCCCTTAATCTTCATCCTTTTACACCCTCAGTTTGAAGTCCAAGTTGTTGGTATCTAAATTAGGTCCAGGTATGGATGAGGCATCCTTGCGTGTATGTGCTTAGGTAAAATTTTCCATGTTTAGTTTCTTTTGATTTGAAGATCTGTGAATTAACAAGAACAACAATCTGCCCCTAGATATGCACAACAGTCAATGGTGGGACAGGTATAGGATAACTCAAGGAGAAGGAATATCCAAGAATTTATGGACATATTTAAAAACTACCACACCCCTGAAAATAATTATCTTTTTATGTTTATGATCATTTTTCTCCATGATCTTGTTTTTCTTTCAGTCTATAAAGATAAAGGTGATAAACCCTTTGGAAACTCCCACATCTAATGAAATGTTGTGTTCATAATACTCTTGAGATTACTCCTCAGATTCAAGAGTTTATTTCCTCAGACTCCTTTTATATTTCTATTTTATTTCCTCCCAAAATTGGGTTCTGTAAGAATAGTCAGGATTTTATCAATTACCTCCTTTTCCTGCCACTATTACTGTGAGTAGTGGTGATGCTTAAATACACTAGCATCTCTATGTTTTCTTTTTGGCCAGTGTGTTCAAAGAATGTGTTGGGAGGTTGTGCTTCATTCTTTAGACAGTGCTGTCAGTATATTTCATCTGAATCCTCTTGATTTTTGTATTTTGTTATGTATTGGAGGAGGATACTCTGTGATCTGATCTGACTTGTCTTTACTAAGGAAGGATCTCATGGATCCTAAATGAAAGGACACAGACATGGACCAGGGCCTGAGCTTTATTTTGTGACCCCATTTTGATACTCTCTCTTTTCTACTGACAGCATGTTCCCTGAAAAATAGAATTCTTTTATTCAAGAAAGTATTGATAAAATGGAAAAGTATCATTTCAAAAGCTGTAAAGTTCAATATGAAATATGAAAAATGTGTTTTAACTTTATTTGGAAGCTTCACTTGCTTATGTATTGATTTCTGTGTACAGTATTCCAAGCTTTCTGATTTGATGTTTATTTTAGTTAATGTTGGATGAGAATGAATTGCAATTGCTACATATACCATTTACTTAAAATACTTCTAATTTTATGCTTGCTTAGGAAGCATCAGATATGTTTGGACAGGAATCAAAGACACACCTGAATTTTTCTCATATTTTCATCACTCAAAGCCATTAATGAGGGTGCTGCCTTCAGATTCTATTTTTTAAAGTACATAGATAGCATTCAAGCTCTTTTTCTTCTGAATTGCAACATATTTTAACTTCTCTTTTCATAATGACTAGATAATACTTATCTTATTCTTACATCCATGATATAGATTGGAAGAAAATTAGGACCATAATTTGGATCACAAATTATAGCTAGTAATAGTGAGTCTATATTGACTTTATATTTTTCTTTATAATTTTTGTAGTGTCTTTTAAGATTCTGTCTCTCATTTGACCATCACAAAAAAAAGTATTCCTCTTATAGATAGAATCACTAAAGTTTTAATGAACTCTATGTCAAACAACCTGTTCAAAGTAGTCTTAGGCCAGGGACTGAGATGTTATGACTTCTAAAACAGCTTCTGCTTCCCCAAATTCAACACATACTTGATTCATGCACATTGCCTATATAATTTTTTTCCACAATTATCCATGGTAATATTTACATTTTTTAAAGAAGCCAAGATTAACATAAGTTTTCTTAAATTATTCTGAGCTTTGATTCTGAGAACTGGTGACATTAATGGAGAATAGGGAGATTTGTATCTCTTGCTAGTATTGACTTAAAAAACCTTTCTGATGAGGACCTGGTATCTGCCTTCACTGGTGTCAGATAGGAATATGATAGAAGACTAAAGAGGAAATATTTTTTATCCAGTGACATATCAATGTCTTGACAGAATAATAACTGTTACCTGATTTCAGTCAATTACTCCCAAACAATGAAAAAGCTTGTATTTTTAGAGATCACTTTTACCTACAGTTACCTGAAATGCAAAGAGGATAATAAGCCTTGGAAATTGAATATGAATGCCAAATTTAAATATACAGATCCCCTCAAAATTGTATAACAAAGTTTTGCATCAGGCTACCAACTGGTAATACCATGGAGTCATTTTTATAATTAAGAATGAAATAATTATACAATGTTAGATGGGAAGATGATACTTTATATAAATTTAGTTTGATAACAAATAATGTTTAAGGGATTTATTTTAAGCCAGTGTGATGTTGTGGCTTTGGAAGAGAGACCAAACAGAGGAAATCTTTTTTTTTTTCCTAAATAGAAGATATTATATAATGTGAATACTTGATACCTCTGCTTTGTTTCAAGGTAGGGTAACAAAGATTAAAATTATAATGGGTTTCAGATATTGAATATTAGATAACACTGTGTTTCTCAAGAGAAGGGACATAAGATTGCACAAGTTATGACCGGAGGCAGTGGAAGTGTGCTCAAATAGAAACCATCAGTCTCAGTGATTTGAAGAGACATGGCAGTCCTTGCAGATGCTCCTTAAGAATGCAACTAAAGAAATCTATTGTAATTTAGAGTTTAAAAGTGTCCTACCAAGAAAACTCTAAGGCTAGATGCAAAAAAAAGTGAAGCTGTCTTTTATTTGCAGATTACGCAGTTGTCTAAACTGCTAAAGGTTATATCCAAAAAGTTCCAGAAAACAATAAGTGAATTTAAGGTCAAAATATAAGAATTAATTATGCTTCTGTAGATTAGGAATGAACAAATGAAAGTTAAAATTTTAAAAAGCAATACCATTTATACTAATATAAAAATATAAAGTAATATATTTATGAATGAATTTTAAAAATCTGGAAGACCTGTATACTAAACTCTACAATATTTGTTGAGAGAAATTATAGACGGTACAAATTAATGGGGAGAGGTCATACATTTGTACATTAGGAGAGTAATGTACATTAGTTTTATGATGACATTTCTTCATCAGTTGATCTGTAGATTCCATGTACTCTCAACCAAAATCCCAGTTAGTGATTTTATACATTGACAAATTGTTTTAAATATATATGGAAACACAAAGGAACTAGCATATCCTACAAAATTTGCCAAATATAAACAAAATTGGAAGATTTACTTACCTGATTCAAACTTCCTGTTAAACTACAGTAATAATGCTCAGATATTAGGTGCATAAGAGTAGATATAGAGATTAATGAAGTCCACAGTAGGAAGTCCAGAAATGGTCACACATGTATAGATAACTTATTTTCAACCAATGTGCAAAGGACAAAGAGTGGTCTTTTCAACAGATGTGCTAGGATGCAAAAAGAAATAGAAAAAAAAAAAAAAGAACTTCAATCAATACTTTGCAACACATGCAAAAACAAACTCAAAAATGGATCACAGACTGAAATGTCAAACCTAAAACTCTGTGACTGCTAGTAAAAAATAAAAGAAAAATAAGAGAAAAAATTTTGTTAACTTGAGTTAGGCAAAGATATATTATGAAACCAAAATCAAAATCCATAAGGAAACAAATTGGTAAATTATACATTATCCAAAGACTTTGCTAATACAATGAAAAGGCAAGTCACAGACTGTGAGAAAATATTTTAAAAACATGTTTTAAAATTACTCCTTTCTATAATATATACAAAACTGTCAAAAATCAATAATAAGAAAACAATTTAATAAAAATGGGAGAACATTGAACAGAAACTTTACTAAAGAAGCTATACTAATGGCAAACACATGAAAAGTTGTTAAACATTTTTGGTCGCTAGGGAAATACAAATTAAAACTACAGTGAAATACCTCTGCATAATTTTACTATGGCTAAAATTAAAATGACTGACCATACCAAATTTGGGCAAAGATGTGGAGGAATTAGACCTCTCATACACTACAGATAGGAATGTAAAACGTGACAATCGCCTAGGATAATTTTGGTAGTTTTTAAAATGTGTTAAATGTTAGACATATACCTACCATATGATGCAGACATTATACCCCTAGGTATTTACCCAAGAGAAAAGAAGCATATGTGCATAAAAGACTTGCACACAAGTCTGTTTCTAAAACAGGAAAATTCTACATGCCTATCAGTAAGTGACTATGGCATGGTATAAATGGAAAGGAATACGCTATTGGTTCATGCTACAATGCTGATGAATAATTATAATTACAGTTGTGAAATAATCATGCTAAGGGAAAGAAGCAAGACCAAAAGGAAAGAATATGTACTGTATTATTCCATTTATGTAAAACTCTAAGAAATGCAAACTAACATATTGTGACAGAAAGCATGTCAGCAGTTGCCTGGGGATAGAGGAGCAAAAGAGGCAAAGGGCTGGAGTGAGGGGTTATATAAAGGCACAAAGATACATTTGGGGGTTATGGCTAAGTTCATTATCTTTATTGTAGTGCAGGTTTCACATGTATATGCATACACGAAAACGTCAAATCACATACTTATGTGCACTTTTTTGTATATCAGTTATATCCAAATAATACTGCTAAAATATTTGATTAAATGCAAATAGGGCTATAATGGAGGGTAAAACATAAAACAGATGGGTCAAATGGAAAGCAAATAGTGAGGTAGTAGATAAAGCTCTATCAGAAACCATAGTAAAAATAGACTAGGCAGATTTTAACACTGGATAAAAAAACCAAACATAACTATATATTGCTTATAAGATTCATACATTAATATAAGGACACAAAAACTTGAAAGGGAAGAAAAAACTAGGCCATTCATATACTAACCCAAAGAAGGCAGGTTTTTCCATACTAGAAGCCAAAGCTATAATAGAAAAACAAAGTGGACTTTAAAGAAAGAAGTATTAGAGAAAAAAGGAAATTTCATGATTAAAGCATCATTCCAATGCAATGATATTACAACCATACAATCATAAATATGTATGCATCCAATAACATAGCTTTGAAATTTATAAAGCAAACACTGAATTAAAAGGAAAAATAGGCAAATGCACAATCATAATGGGAAGCATTAACTTACCTTTTTCAAAAGCTGATATAAAAAGCAGACAAAAAAAAAAAGTAATGATATGGAACATCTGAAGACCACAATAAGGAAAACATGTCATATGCAGCTGACAATGATAGAATATTGCATCTAACAATAGAAGAATTTGCATCCTCTTCAAATGCCTGTGGGATATTGAGCAAAATTGACTATATTCTGTGCCAAAAAGAAAGCTTCAGCACATTTCCAAGAATATAAATTAATTAATGAATATTCTCTGATCCAATGGAATTAAGCTAGAAATCAATACCAAGTAAGTAGAGAAAATTCAACTGCCTGGAGTATATTTCAAAAAAATCCATGAATCAAAAAGGCTAAAGCAGAAATTAAAAAATATTTAAAACTCAATGGTTATGTGTGGACTGAATTAAAAGCAGTGTTAAATAGAAATATATAGTCTTAATTGCATATGTGAGAAAAGAAGAAAAGCTGTACAATCAATGATATAACCTTCTATCTCAGGAACCAAAAGGAAAGAAAGAAACAAAAACCACCACAAAAAGCAAAGCAAACCTAAGGAACGTAAAAAAAAAATACAAAGTTAAAGGTACAATTCAATGAAATGGAAAATAAACATTCAAAAGTTTGTATATAGAAAGATTGATAAAAAGCTTAACTTCAACAAGATTGATCAAGAAAAAGAGAAATCACAAATTACCATTATCAAGAATAGAAAAAAAAGACACATCTACAGTCCTATTGATATCAAAAAGAGAAGAGAGAATTATGAAAAAAAAGTCATAATTTAGAAGGGATGGATAAATCTCTTGGGGAGGGACTTAGCAAAGGTGACAAAAGAAGAAATTAAATATCTGAATGGTCTATCAATCAAAGAAGTTGAGTCCCTTCTTTAATTTCACAGATAAAATGATACTGAAACCTTCACCAGTGTATTATTTTAAGTATTTAAAGAAAAAACATTAAAATCTTTCATTCTTTACTTGAAAATAGGGAACATTTTCTGTTCTCTATTTAAGGGACCTTTATACCTTTATAAGGTCAGCATAAACTGATTCCAAAATTGTCATAGAAATTACCAAATAAAACTGAAAATTTCTGGATAATATTTCTCAGAGACATAAAAATTCTTATTAACATAATGTCAAATCATCACCAAGTAGGGTTTATTTCAGGTATGTAAAGATAGTTAAAAATTTCAAAAGTTACTAAGTGGGATTCACCACACATTATGAGGGAAAAATTAACTGTCTCAACCTAAGTAAAAACACTACATAACAAGATTCAACACCCATTCATGATAAAATTTAGCAAATTAGGAATAGAAGGAAACTTCATTAATCTGATAAATTGTAGCTACAAAAAACCAACAGCAAACATCAAACTGAATGATTAAAACTGAAAATGTTTCCTTTGCAATTGAGAATGAGACAAAAAAAGAAAAAAAGTCATAATTAACAGATGACATGATTCTGTGTTGAAAACTGCAAAATAACTTGTAAATAAATAACTTTAAAATGTAAATTTTGCAATTTTGCTGGATACAAGTACATATACAAAATTAATTATATTCCTTCTGTCAAATAATTAGATTTTTAAAATGCAATACTATGTACAAAAAATAAAATATCTATGGATAAATCTAATGAACATAAAACCATAAAATAATTTTGAGAGAAATTGAGAACTTAAATAAATGCAAGGGTATACCCTTTTATGTTATGTATTTTTCATGGATTGGAAAACTCAGTATTATAGAAATGTCAATAAATTCAATGACATACCAATAAAAATATCAGGAGGACTATGTGGAAAATTAACAAGCTGATTATAAAATTTATTATGGGAATAAAAATTGTAAAGAATATTCAAGACAATATTGAAGAAGATGACAAAATTGGAGGACTTACTTTGTCAGACATAAGGGTCTTTTATAAATCTGCTCTGTGTTACATAGTGGAGTATTGGCCAAAGGATAGACAAATAGCAAACAGGAAGTAAAATTCCAAATAGACCTACACATATAAGGTACTAAATTGATGACGATTTCATTGCAAACAGTAGGGTATGGATGGTGTTTTCAATAAATGATGCTAGGTCAGTTGGATGGCCATAGAGGAAAAAGTACATTTTTATCTCTGCCTCATATCATATGTAGAAATAAATTCTAGATGAATTGCAGAACAAATTGTGAAAGATAAATCAATGATGGTCATTCTCTGCCTAGACATTATATCTGTTGAAAATAGTATAAGATCTTGCTTTTTAAAAAAATCACCTTCTCCTGTTTCTTTCATTCCTCTACCTGGACCCTATAATTAATTAATCAGCTCTTACTATGTGCCAGGCGCTGTGCTGCGAGCTTTACACAGATTAATTTAATTATCACTACAACCCTGTGAAATAGGTATGTGATTCCTGTTATACAGATGAGGAAATGAGACAAAGATAGGTTCATTCATTCATTTATTTCTATTTGCTTCCTAAATGTTGTAACAGAATTTGAGCCAAGGAATCAGAAATGCTGAATCCCAAATTGGGACTGATTCCTTTCTGTGAGACCAGGTTTAAGTCATACAATCTCTGTAAGTCTCAGTTTCTTCACCTAAAAAAAAAAAAAAAAGGAAAATAGGGCTGGTATTACCTGTAGGAATTGTGAAGATCAAATAAGACAAATATATAAAAGAGCTTTGTGAACTATAAGCTACTATGAAAATGTGTTTGCAGTCGAAGACTTGCCCAAGGGAAAAAGCCAACACAGTTTAGAAGGCACCAAGATTTAGTAGTGAAGAGATCAGCATTTGAATCTTATCTCCATCCTTTCTAGTGATAAGATCTTGGCAAATTACCTGATGTCTCCCAACCTATTTCCTCACATATATTGGAGATACTATCATGCTGTCAGTATATGTCAGCTATTATTATATGCCAGATACAATTCTGAGAGATTTACATGTATTAACTCACTTAATTCTCATGATAACCCCATCAAATAGATATATGACTCTCATTTTCAGATGGCAGATGTGAAGCACAGAGAGGTTGAGTTGCTTATCCAAGAGTATAGAGCTAATAAGTGGCAGAGTCAGGATTTGACCCAGAGATCCAGGCTACTATTGGGTTCACAGGTTTATTATGGAAAAGAAACATGATGACATATGGAGAAAAATAAGCATAGTATATAACACAGTATGAACATTCAACACATTGTAACTATTACTATTATTTTAATAAGCTAAGAATTTATGCTTCTAAGATGGATAGAGAGGAGTAATAAATCTGTAGAGAAATGCAGCACAGAAACTAGAACTGAGAAAAAGAACGGCTTAAGTGTTTGGCAAGGAAAAGGGGGTACTTTGGATGATGAGGGCAAGACACAGAGATGTGAGAAACTCAAGAAATAGCAGGGAGGGTGATGTAACTGGCAAATAGGAACTGCCTGCCCAAGTGACAGTGAAGGCATATTGGGTATCTAGTGGGTTGAGTAAATATTCATCTTTCAGGTTGTTAAGGGCTGGTAACTTGTTGCCATGGTGACTTTCAATTCTCTTAGAGTACGTCCTGGTAAAGGTCCTTAAATTAGCTCATCTTTGCAGCTTTGTGTTCTACATAAGAGTTACGTGACTCCAGAAAGTGCTTATAAATATGTGTGTACATCATCAACCACCACAATTCTAAAATCCTCGCGTGTAGCTTTGTAGATTGACTCTCTGAATGAAACAGAGCAATCTGTCACTTGACTTTCTATGGCATTCAAGGTATTGAAGTTTACAAGAAAAGATTGATTTAGACACAAGTTTAATGGAATTAAAGATGTGTGATTAATGACATCTGTTTTCTAAGCATGATAGCTGAAGTAAAATTAATTGTCTTATATAAATTAGTCATTACACTGTATTTTGCAAGGTAAATTTGTTAAGCTTTTCTTAAGATTTTTGGATTTTTACCTGGTGTATATTAGATCGTATAATTGCATGGCGTTTATTTTTATCTCACTATTCCCTCCTGAATTTCAGTATTGTTTGAATATCATGATTCTATTTTTCAGCACTGTGAATTATCAGAGGACCCAGGTAATATCCAACTTCATTAGTTACCTTATAAAAACGAAGCCTAATATAAGCTTCAAATGTTTTGCCTCTAAGGCGTCACGCTGTGCAATGAGCTGGGCAAGTGTTTTTCCTTTGTATCTTTTTGATAGGTTAAATAAAACAAAGAGAAAAAAGAGGGATCTATTTTCCTGATAAAGGCTGCTACAGCATATATGTAAAATGTATACAAATATACTACCCCCCCAAAGCATTCATAATCTTTGTAAACAAGCTTCATTTCAAATCCACATGAAAACTACACCAAAAAATATAGGTCTTTAATCTGAATCAATAGGAAGTTATAGCCTCATTTTATGACTGCAGTGCTAACTTATCAATTCCTCTGTACATTTACACATAATTCTGTGTTGTGAAGTACACTAGGATTCAGACATACTGAGAACACCTGGAAGGTTATAGAAGTAGGTCTGTCTTGAATTCAGACTGAGTGGTTTGAGTGTTAATATCTGTGGTCTTTTATATTTTGAGGATTTCAATTTGGGTTTATCCCTGTGGCAACCAGCAAGGAATATCAACAAATCTTTTCACTATTGGTGCTGTTTACTGCTCAGAATACTGTGTTTAGAGAGCCTGGGGCTATCTACAGAAGTTTATGTATGTAATCTGGCATAACCATTCAAAAAGAATATCTGAATTGCTGACATGTAGCTTCAATAAGTTTAAAATATATCAGGTCCTTTCCTGTCTCAAAGCAGTAGTACACTTATATGTAGTGTGAAACAGGGAGACATTATTTTTCTTTTTCTAACAGCAGCCACTAAATTATACGACTTTGGATTTTTCCCCATAGTAGCCACTTTAATTGAAAAAACTGCTTTTGTATAAAATTAGAGATTAAAAAGAGCAGGACAGGGGCTTCCTTGGTGGCGCAGTGGTTGAGAGTCTGCCTGCCGATGCAGGGGACACGGGTTCGTGCCCCGGTCCGGGAAGATCCCACATGCCGCGGAGCGGCTGGGCCCGTGAGCCATGGCCGCTGAACCTGCGCGTCCAGAGCCTGTGCTCCACAACGGGAGAGGCCACGGCAGTGAGAGGCCCGCATACCGCAAGAAAAAAAAAAAAAAAAGAGCAGGACAAGTGGTTGATTCACAGCATGCTGTGGGTATTATCTTAAGCAGGAATTCCTCATCTTTATGCTACATTCTCCAGTACAGTTTATTATTTATGAGTCACATAGAGCAAAGCTACTACCTATGAGTTTTCGAATAACTACAACAGAGAGTTTGAATTAAACATATTCTGAGAATTGTGGTCCACAATGGAAAGTGAAGTGAAGGAAATACTATTTATTTTCTTCTGTCAGCTTGGAGATGGAGGGTCAAATAAATAGAAAGTAAGGGTATGGCAAGGTATATCTGAAAATCTCACAATAAGAAGATCTTGAAAGTTAGGAAGCCCTTTAGTTCTCTTTTTCCTCACACTCCTGAGGTTTGTGATGGAATAAAGGCATCACAAGTAAATGAAAAGATCTTGTTTTGATTAATTTTAAAGACAGTCTTTCAGCATCTTTCAGTAACTTCAAGACTTACACATTCATCATCAGGAAGTTCTCTCAACTAGAAAGCCCTACTATATGCTGTGATTTAAGGTCATTTCCTTTTTAGTGAAGCCAGACATCATCATTTTGCCCCTCCTACCCTCACCCTTGATAATTAAAAGCAAAAAACAAACAAAAAAACCCCACTGAAATTAGATATGATCTCCTTTTCATAATGTGAATTATTTGTAAGGGAGGAGAACTTCTCTGCTCGAATATCCACTGACTTCTCACTATAATAGGGTACATGTGAAGTCCTTAGCTTAGCATTTGCCAATTTCTACTATTTTATCTTTGTCTAATTTTCTCCCACTACTCCTCTGTGCAACATTCCAACGCCAGTCAAATTTGCCTCCCTTTAAGGATCACGGTGAGGAGTATTATAATCATGACCTCAATGAATCACACCTCCCTGTATCCATACTCCTTCACAATATGACCTGACTCTCCTTCCTCCAAGAGATGGAGGCTGTTTCTTCACCTCTGGTATCGGGACTGGTCTTGTCAATTGCCTTGACCAGTAGGATGCAAACAGAAGTGATCTTGTATGAATTCTGAAACCCATACCTAAAAGAGGCCTTGCAGTTTCCACCCTTGCCCTCTTGGAACCCTGGGAACAGCATGCTGTGAGGAAGCCAGTCTATTCTTCTAGAGTATGAGAGCCATGTGGAGAAGACCCAAGGTGCCCCAGAAAAGAAATAGCACCAACTTCTTGGTCCTTCTTGGTCAACCAGTCCTCCATCTTGAAAGCAGTCTCATCTATGAGCTCAGATGAAACCAACAGAGGAATTGCCCAGTCAACCCACAGAATCATGAGAATGAATTAACCATTGTTTAAAGCAACTAAGTTTGGGGATGGTTTGTTATACAACACTAAATAACAATAATGTAAAACAGTAGATAGTTTATACATGATCCACTCTATTATGATTTCCTGAATACTTTATCCCTTGGCATTTACTTCCTTCTTAGAATAATTATGGCACTTATATATCAGCTAATGCTGTCTTGTATTATTGATATTTTAAGAAACTTCTCCTGTATCCCAAGCAAAATGTAGGCTCTTTTATTATAGACTGGCATATTTTAAAGAGAGGTCCACTTAAGCTTTAAACGGTGTTTAGTGTCCTTGAAAGTCTTCAGTCATCTGTCCAGATTATAAACTAGTTGGTTATGCATTTTGTTTTTAAAATTTTAGATGCTGACATACAGAGAAAGGGAATTGGGAGGTACATGAGAATTTTTGTGTCAGTTTTATTCAAGTTATATTTATTGATGATTTGCAGTATGAAGGACAAATGCTAGAAGTTTTACAGGGTATACATAAAAGAATAAAAAATAACTTCTGTGTTTGATAAATTTATAATTTAGAACAGAGTTTGGTAAATTATGGTCAGTTGCATGGCTGCCTCTTTTTGTAAATAAGGTTTTTCTAGCATTACTTGTGCCTCCATTTATGTATCATCTGTGTTGCTTTTGCACAACAGTGCAGTTAGTAAGCTGGCTAAACCACTCTATGGTTTGCAAAGCCTAAAATATTTACTATTTGTCCCTTTAAAAAAAAGTTTGATGGCCCATGGTTTAGAATAAGTAATAAATATAGCTGTACGCAGAGAAGAAATATAAACTGTGAAAGCTGGCAGAGAGACGAAAAATGAAATATTTTACAAATGCAAAGGACAGCACAATCCATTTGGGCTGGAATATTAAGGAAAGGCTGCATGAATTAGAAAATTTCGACGTTAGATAATCAAACGAGTAATATTTTAGAGAGCAGTAGATTTTAGAGTGAGAAGTTTGAGAGCAAGAAAAATAGAAGAATCTCAGGAGTGAAGAAGAAGAGAATAGAATGTATTTGAGAATTGGGATGAGGATCAGGTTGTTATAATGTCTTTGAAACCCAAGATAGAAGATAATTTTAAAGCAGGATGGTCCGCAGTATAGACTGCCAAAGAAAGGTATTGTATTAGTTTCCTGGGGCTGCTGTAACAAAGTACCAAGATCTGGTTGTCTTAAAACAACAGAAATTCATTTTTTCACAGACTTGGAGACTAGAAGTCTGAAATCAGCTTTTTAGTGGGACCATACTGTCTTTGACGCTCTGAGGAAAAATTCTTCCCCTCCTCTTCTAGCTTGTGATGTTTGCCGTCAATCCTTGGCATTCCTTGTCACATGGCCATCTTCTCCCTGTGCATCAACCTCCCTGTGTGTGTGTCTTTCTCTATGTCCAAATTTCTCCTTTTCATAAGGACACCAGCCATATTGGATTAAGGCCCACCCTCATTTTGGCTTGATGACCTCTGTAAAAACTTTATTTCCAAATAAGGTCACATTCTGAGGAACTGGAGGTTAGGACTTCAGCGTGTCTTTTTGGGAGAGGAGGCCATTCAGCCCAAAGCAGGCATAGACCAGAAAACTGGGAGGCATCAGAGGATGCAAAGATTAAGCTGTCATTGTTGAACTTTGAAGAACTAGTTTAAGTTAGATTGGCGAGTTTGAGAGCCAGTTTGCTATATACTTGAAGGGGAATTAGAAGCTGTGAAGCTGTGAATAATTTGTGAAGACTTCAAAATGATGAAAAGAAAGATAAAGAACAGAGTAGCTTGAGGGGATCATAGAACTAACATTTGTTTTAAGAGAGTCAGTGTGATAACAAAGAAGAAGAAAATGAAGCACAAGAGAATAGAACAACGAATAGAGCAAGTCTTAGATTTAAGTAAGAAGAGAAGCCAGCAAAATGACAGGTGGAGGGAGGAAACCTGGTCAGAAAGAAATTGGAGGGAGACTCTCCTTCAAAGATTGGAAGAAAGAAAGGAAGGTCTCATAAAGTTGTGGAGATATTTCACATTAGATTCAGAATTTCTTGGGCAATTAGGGTGTGGCATCATGTGCTTATAATAAAACAGTGAGAGTTGTGTTTAGGAATTAAGCCTAGTGAAAAAGCCTGGAATAGCCATCCTGATAAATTTGCTTTAGTGTGAGCAGCAAATGAATAAATTGTATATATACCATTCAGTAATGAGCACTAAGTTGAGAAGAAGGAGCTTGGATTTGTAGTGAATCTCATTAGTATAGTTATGTATTTTTTCCACTAATAATCAGCAGCCCCAGAGATAGAACAGAGAATGCAGCTTGTAGGGGTCATTGAGACCTAGGGACTGGCAAAGAGTATTTGAAATGGTGAAATGCTTCAGTAGAAGTGAATGCCCAGTAATATTTTCGGCACTGATGCCAGAGTTTGTTAAAAAGGCAAGGGAAATGATAAAAGATGGGATGAACTTGGAGTTAAGAAAACAGGAAACAACTAGAACTTGTGATGAGAACTAAAAGTCCACATTTAGTAGCTGTGACTGAGTGAGGTGAGAAGGAGAGTTTACAATTTGGGGTCTTAGAGACAGAGAAATGTTGAATACTGATGAGCAATATGCAGTAGCTTGCTGAAGTCAAAAGGTATTTAGGAAAAACAGAATTAAAAACAAACAAACCTTGATGTAAATGGAGAACAAAAAATCGGGAAAGAGAACCAATGAACAAAGAACTAAAGCCAAACTCATTTTATAGCTTACTTAATGTAAGGATTTGAATAAAATACTTTTTTTTTTAGCAGAAAGATCATTTTTCATATGACTGGCAGAGTTAATTAATGGTAGATTTTAAATCAATGGAAATGTGCTTACATATTATTGTAAGACTAATTTTTTCACTTTGCAAAACTGGGTGGAGGGTGGGTGGAAGAATTATCACAGAATGTTTAATAGTTAATGGGAAATTGTGTGGGTGGCTTGTTTTATTGCTAGGTAAATCTTACTGAATAGATGCCTCATATTAGTGGTCTTTGATATTATAAAAGCTTAAGCTGAAGTCATCTCTTATATCACTTTTCATATCATAAACTGTGAAGAACTCTTTAGGGAGGGTGCATTATCATTGGCCTTGGAGACATGAGTAACATGACCTTGTCTACATGGTAAGTTGGTCAGACTGAACTCAAAACAAGTACAAAGGAAATTCCTTTATTTTTCTCCTCACCGGACATTTAAGCAAGATCTATCAAATTTCCCCTGCCTGTCTTTAGATGGCATCTCAGAAAGATCCCATAGCTCCCATTAATTTCAGCATGGTCTGTGTATAATTAAAAACAAAACAAAACGTCAGACAAACAAAAACCACCGGTGAGCCAGATGGTGGGGAGGGGGTGATCTACTCTTTCATCACTTTTCTCTACCTACTCTTCCCTTCCCACCTCCATTTTCTCTCCTTCTAGAGTTGGGGCAGGAAGTGGGGAAGAACGATTAGAGAAAGAGGAACAAAGAGTTTGAACCTCACTGATGCCCTCTGTGATTTTCTGTTGGTTGACATTTTGTGTCTTTAATCGTCATGATCATGGCAGATATTTGAAACCTGGAATAAGTGTGCAGGTTTCAGGAGATTCCCCGTGAGGTCTTCGTGCACCATTGGTGGGGTACTGCCGTGCTCTTTTCCCCTGACTGAGCTCTCTCTTTGACAGAGTCCATTAAGGGTGCCTTATGCTTGCTACCTTCTGCAAGCATATGCATGGCCCACTGGAAACTTGTGCATCTGTGTCTAACCGAACTGTGGGAGACAGTTTGCATAACTTCTGACTCCTCTTTCATCCTGCCAAGCAGAGTGTCCTCTGGCCAGCTTTCTGCTTTTAGACCTTTCAGTATGAATGGTAGGCACCTTCTCTATGTTGTTGTTTGCTCCTAAATTCGAGTTTTCTCTTGAGCTCTCTCACCTTACCCCATCTAGAGCTCTCTAATGAGCCTCTTGCTGGGGAATGAGGTGCCTTTCCCTTTCTTATAAGGACCCTAATCCTAATAAGTAGTTTTCTTGGGGTGTCTATCACTTGGCTTAAATGAGGATGGAAGACCATGTATTTCCTTCTCCCAAAAAAGAGGAGAAGAGTTAAAGGGGTTGTCTGACTCCAAAATATGTGCTCTTACCACTATGCAATGCAACCATTTACTTCTAAGAGATTTAACTTAGATTAAAATAAGAGATATACAAAAAAAAAATTAAATAAAAATTAGAAAATCCAAAGTCAAGTAGTGAATAAGGAGGAAATTATTATACTGAAGAGTTAAGCACTAAATTTAGCTCTGAGCTTTCTAACAAGCAAGTCGTAAAGGAAAATAAAATGATCTTAATTAGTTGGCTTTGATAGTCTCATCAAAGGGGAACTTAGAATTTATTTGGGTGAAGAAAATATCTCTAGCATTCAATAAGAAGGGGTTTATATCAAGAGGACCTTTTCATAAATGATAAGTCCCATAAAAATGTTTGCAGATTATATAGAAATTCTTTTTCTATTATGTTTTATATTAAGAAATAATCTGAAGATAATAAGGAAAAATAAAAAATTTGTGAAAGAAATTCTAAAGGAAACTAATGTTTATTAACATACCTGCCACGCCTTTATTCCCTTTGAATTTAGTGATAGACCACAGACAGAGGAGTTATTTTCATAAATTTAAAAATTATTTATTCCTTTGTACATCTTAATTTAGCATCTTTTTTATCATAAGTTTAAATACTTGCAAAGAATGAAATTTCTGGTATATTGTAATTATTAATATTTAGAATAAAATGCCATATTGTTTAAATGTATCCAGTAGACTCTAATTACTCTAGTAATTTAATATCTACCAAAATCAATTTTAAGGTACATGAGCAACTTCTTCTTAGCCATTCAGTAGGAAAAACTCACTTCTCTCTACTATGTGTTATTCCTTTGCTCTCATACTATCACATTCACAATATTTCTGATACCAGATGTGTGGTTTTTTTTCCCCACACCAAGCAATTTTCTGTGATACTAGCTGGGTGCCCTACAAATCCATTCAATTCTAATACTAACCAGAGTTACTGTAGACACCACAGGTTAAGGGCTCAGTCCCATGAGACTGCTCCCCATTTCAGATGTCAGTCATAAATGAGAGGTCCCATGTTACCCACAACTTCTGTCCACATTGGCTACAAATTTGAGGTTCCCATCAGACCTCCCCTTGGATTTGATGATTTGCTAGACAGCTCACAGCACTCAAGGAAATGATTACTTATGTTTACCAGTTTATTATTTAATAAAGGATATGATAAAGAATACAGATGAACAGCCAGATGAAGAGAGACATAGGATGAGGTGCCAAATGGTCCCAAGCACAGAAGCTTCTGGCCCCATGGAGTTGAGGTATGTCACTCTCCTAGCATGTAGACATGTTCAAGAACCTAGAAGCTCTCCGAAACTTGTATTTTGGGAAATATTATGGTGACTTTATCACGTAGGCATTATTGTGATAACTTAATTTCCAGGCCCTCTCTGGAGAATGGGGTTAAAAGTTCCAAGCCTTTAATCATGGCTTGGTCTTTTTTGACGAAGAGTCCCAGCTAGGAGCCTACCAAGAATTATCTCATTGGAACAAAAGATACTCTTATTAGCCAGGAAATTCCAAGGGATTTAGGAGCTCTGTGTCAGGAAGCAGGGTCAAAGACCAAATATTAGAACAAAAAGATGCTCCTGGTGCTCTTATCATTAGGAAATTACAAGGGTGTATTTCCATTGAAGATCTAGAAATTGACTATGTGAGCCTACATGCCATTTGGTTTTTGTGTACCATCAGAGGTATAGTCAAATCCCTAGATACAGATACTTGACAACAGTTCAGATGTTTAGTACACCAATTTGACTTTGGAAAGCTCTGGATGTTGAGGCTGAATTTCTCTGGTTTAACTGTAGGAATTTTGTGTCATTGGTTGACTATCCCTCTCTTAACCGCTATCTTGATTTCAATATCACAGATTAGTTTTGCCTATTAAAAAAATTTATATATGTAATACAGTATGATTTTTGTGTGTGGATATCTGACTTGTTTCTTTCAAGTTAATTCTTGGGAGGTTCATCCATTTTTATGTCGCTGTAGTTTATTTTTATTTTTGTATTGCAGTCTCTCTTTTCAATAGACCATAATTTACTTGTCTGATTTACTTGTTGATGGAAATTTCAGAGTGTTTTTCATTTTGGGCATTTGTGAATGAGGCTGCTATAAACTTTCAGAAATTTCTTAGTCCACTGATGGGAATGATCTTTACCAGCCATCATAGGGAACTTTGAGTCCCCTTCTTGTGCCTCCTAGTGGTAGGACTAGTGAAATTGCTTATTAAGATTCTAACCATTTGTTGAGATGTGGATGGATCTAGAGACTGTCATACAGAGTGAAGTAAGTCAGCAAGAGAAAAACAAATATCGTATATTAATGCAATGTGGAACCTAGAAAAATGGTACAGATGAGCCTGTTTGCAGGGCAGAAGTTGAGGCACAGATGTAGAGAACAGACATATGGACACCAAGGGGGGAAAACTGTGGTGGGGTGGGGATGGTGGTGTGCTGAACTGGGCGATTGGGATTGACATGTATACACTGATGTGTATAAAATTGATGACTAATAAGAACCTGCAGTATAAAACAAACAAACAAAACAACTGATACTAAACTTTCATTGGGTTATTTGTATGGAAATATGTTAACATAAATATTTCAGACATTACATGAAATTTCTAAAAATCTTATATGTTCTGGTATAATGCTATAAGTCATAATGCTAGTTATTACTTTAAAATGTATATCTCAGAAATAACAACGAAAAAACAGATTCTAACCATTGTTACAGAGATGAATGCTCATGAAGAACGCTAAGTAGAATCTCCAGGACTAAAATACATGAAGCTACCCCATGCAGTTGCTACTTCAGAAAACATTTTATCATATCAAAGCATGCTCACCAGTTGAAGCTGTTTCTCCTTCAAAAATACAGGCAAAATTTGCAGCCATTTATTTACTCACTTTAACTACTAGAATCTAGATGTTTTATTGAAAAGGCAAATAATTAGGAAAAAATCCTAGAAGTAGAATTATTGGAAGAAAGAACAGATATATTTTGGGATTTCTGATAAAAGAGCAGTGACATTTTACACCCCATCCCAATGTATCGGAATGCCAGTCCCCTCTTGCTAATGCCACACGTTACTGATTGGTGCCAATTTTATGGGCTGGAAATGGGATCTTTTGATTTGCATGTCTTTGATTGTTAGTGATGTTGGAACCATATATCTAATAGTGAGATAGAGCTTGAAGTGAGGAGAAAGAGAAGAAAGAGATAAGCTTCTTTTTTTAGGGTTTACATTCTGATTTCTGTTATTAAAATGTGTAAAAACAATTTTGGATAAAACTCCCCCCCCCCTTTATAATCAAGCTGTCTGTTCTACAACCCTTTTCCTATTTAACTATCTCTCTATTTTTCCAAATTTCAGATTTCTAGGTGGATCTGGAGGCAAAAGGCATGGAGTGAGGTCTAAGGGATTGGGGACCCTTAGGATTACATGGGATCAGCTATTATATTTCCTTTTCTTCCTCTCCTCTTCTCTCAAAAGTTAGACCATGAATTAGATACACATATATTGTGATAATTCTTTTCTACCTTTTTAGAAAAGTCAAAACTCCTAAATTTTAAAATACATTTTGTATTGTTGCCTTAGCAGCAATAAAACACAAAGAAACCACTGTTGAGCAAAGAAAGATAATGGCAAACCATTTTTCTTCATATGCTTCAGCACCTTGTGTATAGTAAGCATTTTTTAAATGTAGACAGAATGAATTAAGAAGAAAACGAATGTTTATTTGAAAGATGTGAATGGTAGTGGGACAAAACAAAACATTCATAACCAAGTAGGGAGATCTAAGCTGGTTTAAATTTCTTTTACGTCTACTTTTTACTGAAAACGTTAGATGTTTGATTCATTAAAGAATCAATTAGTAAAATATTAATCTAGAAAATAAATAATTTTCATATTGTCCATTAACAGGTATCAGTTTAGGCAGTTTAGGTGCCAGTATGGTTTGTCAAAAGCAAATCCAGGTGTTTGGTGGAAGATTGCTATTGAACATATAATTACTATGACTTAGTTGGTAATTAGATCAAACATCCTATGGCAAGGAGAATCACTCAAAATATTATCAAAGAAAAACCTACTTTGATGTATATGCATTACTTCAAAGATTTATCAATGTCTTACAACTAAACATAAAATTAGTCCTCAAATATGTATTGTTATATGTTTAGAAACAGAATCATAACAGCAATAATGTATGTAAATTACAAAGTCACTTCAATATAATAATTAACATTTGATTCCCATGAAGGATTAAGAAGTATGAAAATGGAGATGAAATTCAAGGAAGACAGGTGGAGACAAAGAACAGAGACCTACTCAAGTTAGCTTAGGTGACTGGAAATGTTTATAAGATGGACACAGCATTTAAAAAATGAAAGTAAACTATCTTATTAGACCCCATGAAATATTGGCACACAGTTTAAAACAACTTTAGTAGTCATCCTTCTCGAGAAATGAAATGTTTAGATGTAAAGCATCTTGGGGAACTACCTCAGTAGAAAGCATTCTTCACTACTCTAGTGTTCCATCTTTTTGATGACTCACATTACTTTGTTTCAACTTCTTACCATGGAAACTGATTAATTTCTTCTTTTCCTTTGTGGTAATATATCTTTATTTAAGACTTCTGCTTACTTAAGCTTGTTGGCTTGTATCGTTTCAGAGATTCTGCTTATTGCCTTCTCTTTTTATATATATTCAAATTTGTTCATTATATTACATAACATCTACTTTGTGTGTCTTATATTCCAAATTCAGGGAGAGAGCATCTAATTAGGTGAAAGATTCACAAAATATAATACATTCCCAGTGTAAATCTTACGTCAGGAAAACTCAGGAGTCATTTCAGGAAAATCACCACTAGTATTTATTTATTATTGACTGTTCTGGAGTTTATCTTAAGGGTGAAAATTTGGGTAATAAAACGCTGCCTTGGCGTCAAAATCCCATCGCTGGGCAAATCACCTTGGTGGAATTCTGAGATCATCTACATGTAAGGACACTATTAGAAGAGGGTTGTAAGTAAGAGAGGTACACTGAGATTTTTCAGGAGTTTGTGGTACTGGTAGGTACTTTTTGTGTTGTATCTTCCAACCTATGTTAATGGTGATATTAGACAAAACTATTAAAGACTCAATAAAAATAAAAGAACTGAAACTTGCAATATCATTTTATCATAAAATAATGTAGTACATTGCAGTGCTATCTTTTGTCATTTATTTTGCCAAGAAAATGTGGTTATAATGAATAACCTCTGAATTAATCAGAGATGGTTTAAAAAATATTGGTATTTTAATCGTTTCTACACGGTCAGTCTATCTGATTAAAGTGCACTGCTACGATAAATATTGACTCTACTCTCAATTTCCTTAGTAAAATTATATTTAACATAATTTATTTATTAAAATAATAAGTCAAGCAAAAGAGTACAGTCTTTAGAAAGGGCCACCTTGTATGAATGTTGAAGTGACTTATTCAGAGAAGTCCCTTGCTTTTTATGGTAGAGACCCAAGTAGAAGTAAACTTTTATTTTAGGAGGTGAAGGAATTGGTGATTTTCAGGAGATTTGCCAGTAGTAGTTATTTTTTAAATTAAACATAATGGAGTTTATCTTGAAAGTAAAGATTCAGTCGCTAGATCCATATCAGTATTCTGTTTCTTGAACTTGAGACGTTCCCTTTCTCAGTAAACAAGAAGATATAATGGTTTCAGGGAGGGAGAAATGTGAGCTTTTTTGTAACCTTTATTGGGTGTTCTTATACACTGGTGAAACGGTTTCCTATTTTAGGTTAAGTATTAAGTAGAGTGAAGGTGGCTGCATCAATTTTACACCCCTTTGTTAAAGTGACATACACTTACGAACACTATTTGAAATAATAAGTGAGCAGTTAGAATTAAGTGTAGGTGTTAGTGGCATTTGCAGAATTTTGCCCTTGACTCCTGCCATTAGGCTTTTAACCACTGAGAAAATAAAGCTAAAGACATTTTGAGTGATACACTGTCTTCCTTCACAACGCCAGTATAGAGCTAACTTTTTCCCATGAAACACTTTTTCCCATGATTTTGAGGAGAATTTCAGGATGGCGGTACCAAATCTAGGATAGTGCATTAGAGATCATTTGTCCCTTTGTTTTTATTTTTTAGGAAGAGAAAACAGGCCCAGAGAGGTTGTCTTGGATAAAAGCAAATAAATTGCAAATCAAAATGGATATTTTAGTAAAGAGAGGATATATGTTTGGAGAGATTTTAACTTTTTCTCTCATATTTATACGAATATTTTTCATATTTAAATTTTTCTATTTTATTATGAGGAAATAAATTTAGAGATTTAATTTACACTTAATTTTTGAAGGAAACAGTACATGTTACAGCTCTAGCTAATAACTTTGCTTTAACTTACCAATTGTGTTAGGGGTATATGAAAGTTTTACTACAGAGTGTTCATGTTTTACACTTTAAGTATTCCCACTGTGGAATGGTATCAGTGTCTTTTCGTGGAACACAGTTGGCCAACATTCTATCCATTATTACAAGAAAATCCCATCAATTTTATTAGATAAGGAACAAATGAAATATAAAACTTCTTAGCTCACATGTATTTTGTTTGCTACATTATTTTGCTCTTGTTCATATGTTCCTTGATACTTTCATGTTAGATTAGCGCAACATCTTAAGCTCCTAGAGGTCAGGAACAATATTTTACATTTCCCAATACTCCTCCTTAGTGCCTGGTGCATAACTGTGAACATAGTTGCTCTAATAAATGATTATTTGCTAAGTAATTATGGGATTATGTTTGGGAGAACTCATGCATAAGGTGGGTTATTAAGCAAATAGTAAATAAGCAGGTGAAGTCATACATGCCTTTAGTTTAGTTTTAACTCTTTCTCTTTCCATTTTGTTTGTTGGTAACATTCCCTAGAAATACCTAGAACAAATCCTCAGGTATGCCTGCCTTGTCCATTGTAAGAAAGTAATTGCTATATACATATTTGCTCTCTGCGACTCAACTGTCTGAAATTAAATTCTGAGGTGAACCTGAAACTTGGAGATGAAAGACTTGCAAGTTTCAAACTGTCGTGGCTACTAACACTCTAAGTCTCAGTACATTTAGAGAAATTTATCAGAATTGAGAGCTCTTATGAATGTTTACATCTTATTGAGTCTTTTAAATAATTCTTATGAGATACTAATCAGAAACTGTTAAGTGATAAAGTGTGACTCTTCTGTAATGAATGGGTGAGGTTGCAGAGAATCTTAGATTAGCTAATCCTATTATTAGCTGTGTAAGAGAACCAGAAATAGGGCACATGATCAGGATGGGCACACACGCATAATTTGTACCTGTTAGGGTATTGTGAAGATGTCTTAGGTAATTTATCACAAACAGGCAACTTCTAGGCATGTCTTATTTGACATGTGTAATATCTTATGAGCATTTGAATATATTGTCAACACTTAAAAGTTGGGAAATTTTACTTAAAATTTGGATATGTGCTTCTCTTGAAAATTAAGTCTGGCAATTCTGGTTTTGTATCTTAGCATAGCTAATTGGCTGAATCATTGGCCCTTTTTGTTGGAGTAGTTACTATTGTTTTACAGAATGATTATATATTTTTTAGTCTCCTATAGTTACTACTAGACTCCTTCGCTCATTTATGTGATCTGTCTAGCACCTTTGGCTTTTGGCTTTGCAGGTCCTGTCTTAAACCCACAAAAGATTTGTGTCCTTGAATTACTAGAACTAACTTAAGGGGCTTACTGAACTACATTTAAAGATGGAACAAAGATCTGCCCTGTTAAATATGGTAACCACTAGACATATACTGCCATTTAAAATCAATTTCATGTTGAAAGGATGCTCAACATCACTAATCATTAGAGAAATGCAAATCAAAACTACAATGAGGTATCACCTCACACCAGTCAGAATGGCCATCTTCAAAAAATCTACAAACAATAAATGCTGGAGAGGGTGTGTAGGGAGGAGATATGGGGATATATGTATATGTATAGCTGATTCACTTTGTTATACAGCAGAAACTAACATGCCATTGTAAAGCAATTATACTCCAATAAAGATGTTAAAATTTTTTAAAATAAAATTAATTTCATTAAAATTAAATAAAAATGAAAATTTGCTTCCTCAGTTGCATTAGTTAGATTTCTAATTGTATTTGAAGCTGTCTTTCCATGTAAGTGTTGAACATTTTTTATTACTGCAGAAAGTTGTATTGGACAATATTAATATAGATAGTAAAACCTTTACAAATCGCAGTGACAAAAGCAAAATCCAAGGATGATAGACTTCAAATTGAAAAAGCTAAAGCACAAATAAGTAAACAACCAGCAGCCACTGAATTAATCACAAGAAATAGGAAGTGTTTAAAAAGATAATCTAAATATCCTTAGATCTGGTTAAGCACACCAGCCCATATAGATTTCATTCTAAAGAAATGGACATATTTATACATGGAATGGAAAAAAACTACCATTGACAACAATTGAGGTTTTGAACAGATGGATTTCTAGGAGGAGAACCTGGAAAAAAAAAAAAAAGTCCTGGAAACTATATACAAGGGCACTTATTAATCTTTGGGTAGACATAATTATATAATGGATCCCCAGTGGATTCCAGTGGTTTAGGAGTGCTTAAGAAAACAATTTTATAATGAGCCTGCTTATGAGAAGAACAAATAATGGCAAAATACTTATTAATTAGACCACCATGTCAAAAGAATTTAACTTCAAGGCATTTTATTGTCTTTCCTGATGGTAATTTGCCTAGCTGATCTTCAAGGTCTCTTCAAGTTCAAAAATACTATGCTTTTACAACTGAAATAAGAATACCTTTGAATTCAAGATTTAGAACAATTATGTGGATTTATAGCTGAGTCAGTAACTTTACTTAAAATATAATTACTAAATAGATGGCAACTCGGGAGGGATCTCTTGAGGCATTTCATAAAATCAGAAGATGATATGCTGAGATGTGTCATGCTTTATATTTTTATCAATGACTTGAATGAATGAACTCATAGAAGGCAAGCTTATTAAGGTGACACAAAGCTGCAATGTCAGAATTAAAATCTGAACAGATTTGATGACTCTAACTAGAGTTAAGAGGAATTTCTTTTAAGGTGATATTTAATGGATAACTTTTTTCAGGGCATACACTTGAATTCCTTGAGAAATTTTGAATTGTAGACTCAAGATTCAAACTAACTTGACAGCCTAGAACTCTGGGTTGAATTGAACAAGGTGGTTAGCAGTGAGTTCGCTTGTGTTCAACCTAAAATAAAACCAGCTATGCTGATACACCTCCTCCTTGAAATGCCTTCTTCAGTTGGCTTCAGGAAATAGTGTCCACCTTGTTTTCCCCCTAGTCTGCAAACCACACCTCAGTCTACTTTACTGGGTAATCCTCATCTCCCTGTGTCTCAGCGATAGAGAGCTTCAGTGTCTGTACTTCCTATTCCACCTCCGTTCTTTCCTTGTGTAAGTGATCACTGACTGACAGCATTGGCTTCCTCATGTGTGGGGACTTCTCCAATTTTAAATCTCAAGTCTACACCTGTCTCTGAACTCCATATTAATATATCCAGTAGCACGCTTGCATAGGCATTCTTCTCTTGAATTTCTAGCAGATACCTCATACTTAAGCTGAGTTCCTAATTTTTTTCTTCTGAACTTGCACCACCTTCAGTTTTCTGCATCTTAATTAATGACACTTTGGTTCTTCCTGTAGATCAGGACAAAAAAATTAAAGTCATCCTTGACTCTACTTTTTCCGACACTCTAGATATAGTCAGAAAAGTGTGTCCAAAGATTTCCAGAATTGCTGGGTTTTCAGCAATTCAAGTATTTACCTTGATCCAATCTACCATAATCTCTCACCTGTATATTTCAATAGCCACCTCTCCTCCCATTTTCACCCTTGCTACATTCTGTGTACTTTGAACTCTGTAGTCAGATTAATCCATTTAAATAGAAGTCTGTCACTTCTCAGCTCAAAATCCTCCAATCAAACCCCTTCTCACTCAGAATTCTGAAGTCTCTAGAATCGTCTACAAGTCATTCCTATCCCATTATATTGCAGACTTAACATGATTCTCTACCCCCCGCATTGGCCCCTGTCTCTTCCTTTCACATTTCAGGCCCGCTCTTGTCTCAGAGGCATTGTACTCTGTAATGCTTTTCTCTGAGATACCTTTGTTGTTCACTCCCTCATAGCCTTCACGTTTTCATTTGTATATTATTTTCTCAGTGAGATTGTCCTAATTCCTCTAGTTAAAAGTTTTTAATTTCCCCTAATCCCAAACTTGCTTACATACTTAATTTTTCTCCATGACATGTGTTACCTTCTAAATTACAATATAACATATATTTGTTATATTATCATCGATCTTTCTCCCCTAAAATTAAAGCTCCACAATGTCAAGGACTTCTGCCTGTTTTGTTCACTGTTTTATCCCTTACTTTTAGAATAGTGCTGGTATGTAGTAGATGCGCAGAAATTGCTTTTAAATGAATGGCTGCATGTGGGAAAAATTAAAGAATGACTAAATAAATCTACTGCAAAAAAGATGAAGAATTTACATATCCAAGTAAAATGTTCATCATTGCCGAGACATGTAAGAAAGAAAAACATCTTCGTTTAAAGGGATGAGGTCCAGATTAAGAGACATAAAAATCCTGTCTTCTGCACCAGCACAAACTTTTTATTTTGCATTTCTGTCTTTGAAGAAGGCACTGGAAAAACATCAGTTCTAACAGTGTTAAAAAGTTTAAAAAAATAATTTAGGAACCGAAGTTATAATAGAGAAGAAAATTAGTGAAGTTAAATTAAATTAGCATACTTTACATTTTTGAGGTGTTAGATGAAAAATAACTAAACTTATTATGAGTGGATTCAGAAAATACTCGTGGTAATGGGTGAAAATTATTGATCCAGTTTTAGTGTTTAAAACACTATCATTAATATTCTATATAATTACTATTTAAAGTGATATGATCCATAATGGTTAGTTGGAAGCTTCCTTTTCTAGTGAGCACTCAAGCATAGGCCACAGATGGTTAAGTATTTAGAAAATTATAAAATAAGATGTGTGCTGGATGGAAGGTGAAGTTGATAGATCCTATCTGAGTTCTAATATTCTGTAAGTTTACTAATACGCATAGTTCTATTCACAAATATGTCTGTGAGTAGCTATATGTGAAGGTACATATATGATTAGATTTATATAAAATTTATATATGTACATATATTTCTCACATAAATATGCCCGTTTTATTTCTATGGACATTAATTTTGATCCTAGAGACCACCTAATTGAATGTAATACTCATCAACATTTTCCTGAGCTCGGAGCTCAGTTACTATCCTGTTCCCTTCTAGTACTTTTTCTTCTCTCTGACATAAAATTCCATGTGTGAAGCCAGGCCTTTGGATTATAAGCATAACTTCAGATCTTTAAAAGATCAAGAGCTGACCATGCTGATTAACATTTCTACCAACCATTACTTACTGCTTAACGTAAGTTTTGATTTTTCTCCAATATAAATGCATTTTCCACAGAAAATACAATTATAATTACAGTTCTATTTTATAGGACAAATTTCTACCTTATAAATTAGTTCGTAAACTTCAGGCCATTTTCTGAAAACGACAAGCATCAGTTGATTTTATAGGTGTGAAGTTTACATGCTGAAACATGGAGTTATTTTTTATTTACTGAACTAGGTCAAAAGGAAAGAAAAAAATCAATGAGCTTGCAAGATGAGTAAAGTTCATATTCTCTGTTGTCTCAGAGAGCAGATGTTGTATTTATTATATCTGTAAAGCTTGTGAGAATGTTGGTTGAAAATTTTCACTTGTTTTTCAGATAAAATTCCCTTGTGATGAACTGCTTCAAAGCATTGATGACATTTGTCAAAAGAATCATCTGTATTAGTAGATTTAAATGTTCACATATATGTCAGTGTTTACAATAGTAATTATTTTTAAATGATTTCACGTGAGTGCTTTTTAAACTTTAAGGTACATGAGAAAAACCCAAGATGCAAAATACAAGTATAGATTCTTGGGCCTGGCTTCTAGATATTTTGAACCTGTAGGTCAGGTAACAGAGTCATGCTTATTTAATGAGCGCATATCCTTGGCCTCCCTCTACCATCATGTCATAGGTGGTCCATGGATCTTGCTTTGCCTAACACTGTAAACCTTTATGTAGATCCACATTTTAAAATCAAAGTTATCTTTTTGTATGCCTGATTCATACTCTAAAGGTTTGTATAGCGTATATGCCTATTTGTGTTTAGGTCTGGACTCTTTTTTTTTCCCTTCTCACACATGTTTATTCTAAAAAATCCGTTCACAACTTCCAAAATGCATATGGAAGGAAACAGCAAAACAACTTTCTTTCCTGGTTGAGGCCTGCTCACTTTACAGGCACATATTTGGGGAGAGAGCACCCTCATGTGGTAATAGAATGCTAAAAATATTCTGAGGTTTTATGTCTTGAGCAAGCACAAGAAAACGATTGCTGGTAACTATATCACCAACCCGTTGGATCATTTTGTTTCTGAAGAGTTTTCAGAGGAGCCTTTTTTTTTTTCTTTTAGTCCTAAAGAGGAAGGTGTTTAGCTTGCAAAATTGTTACATTCCCATTGTGGATTTTCAGGTTCCCCAACTGTGGCTTCTTCTGTTGATTCAAGAAACCTGTCCCAATGCTTCTGTTAAGTCATAATGAACAGTTGCACCACGTTAAGCTTCTGAGGTCACAGGGCTCATCAACACACAAACACAGTGTTCTGTCATTAGTTTAGTGGTTTTCCAGGACCATCGGGAAAACTTAACTCTGCTTCAAAGTCATAAGTGAAATATCCAAAGTATTAGAGGGATTAGGGAAATTTTTGAATGAACACTAAGTGGTTCAAAAGCAACAATAAAATAACTTTTTACGCAAATGAAACTACCTCTGAATTTAAGCACAAAATCTTTTAGATATGAAACATTGCTATAGAAGACAGATATCTGGCTCACTTTACTGCTCTGTTTGGGGAATGCTAGACTGTCTAACAAACAAAAGCAATGTCACCAACCAAAAGAGTAACATTAGCTCTAATAAACAACAACAAATTGCAGTCAAGTATGATAGCTTGATTAAAATTTATTATAATGTAAGGGATAATTTCAAGTGCTTACAAAGAACTTGATAATCATTTAAAGTAAAAAGCTTGCCATTCCAGTGTCAAAATTGGCATGATTGTGATATAAGGAAGGCAGTCTTAACATATACCTCCCTGCTCTGAGCATGCCCTGAGGTTAGTCTGATTTAACACTATCTTCTCAAAAATTACATCTTTCTTGTAAAAATGTTATTTTCCAAGGGTTTTATAAGCATTCAAATTTATTTTTTCTACTGGTTATTTTCCCTGTTAACAAATGTAACTCAACCCATAAAGGTTTTTTTTTTTTTTGATAGTTTTACAATATAGATTTGCTTTTTTTTTTTTTTGCGGTACGCGGGCCTCTCACTGTTGTGGCCTTTCCCATTGCGGAGCACAGACTCCGGACGCGCAGGCTCAGCAGCCGAGGCTCACGGGCCCAGCCGCTCGGCGGCATGTGGGATCCTCCCGGACCGGGGCACGAACCCGTGTCCCCTGCATTGGCAGGCGGACTCGCAACCACTGCACCACCAGGGAAGCCCTAGATTTACTTTTTATTAATACTATTTTAATGTAAGTAAAAAGCACATGCTCATTGTAAATAATATAGTAGACACATAGAAAAGAACAGTATATCACCAACAATCTCCTCTTTCCATACTTCCTTGCAATAATTGTTTTTACCATCTTGGTCTGTTTGAATCCAGTATTTTTATGCATATGAAGAGTATCTTTACAAATAATTATATTTTATACAGGGAAAATATATATGCATATATATATATATATATATGTCTGTATTTGTGACCACATTGTATATATAGTTTTATATCTTTTGGCCTTAGATCATAATAATTTTCTGTGTAATCAAATGTTTAATACTCTAGTAGGTGAATATATGTATTAGTATTTATTTGGCCATTCCTTTATTTGGGTATGTTTCCAATGTTTTAATATTATTCGTAACACTACCATCAATAGCTTTGTTCCAGAAATTTTTGGTGCATATTTAAATATTTTTAGGTTAAATTTTTGAATAATTTAAAAACTGCAGATACATGTTGGCAATTGCACTCTAGAACAATTATATTAATTTAAAGTTTTACTAACAAGAGGAGTAAAGTATTAGTTGTAATAGTAGTGGTAGCAGTGAGAGGAGTAGTACTAGTAACAATAATAACGCTGAAGAACAACATGAAACTTATGGCAATAGATTACAGGGAAAGTGTAAAAAGAGTATGGAGATAGTGTGATAATAATTTAGATAATTTACCACAGGAAACATGTCAATGTTAAATTACAAAGTCTGGAGTCATAATAGCATTTGAGGAATATAAGCAATTTAGAAAACCAAAAGAACTACAAGAAACAAGGCAATAAATTTAAGAGAAAAATAATGACTTGGCAGAACCTTAAAGCTTATTAGAATAGCAAAGAGCAGAAATACTTCAGCAATCATAATTAGTGCTAGAGATGACAAATCAAGACAATCATAAGAAAGCCTAAGAAAACTATATTAGTGAAGGTAATCGTAGAGAAGATGCCCTAAAGATTTAAATTAGAGAAAAGATTTATTAAAGAGTTGAATCCACAAGGCAAATGACTGATATCACCAAGTATCAGAATAAAAACTTGATAAAGAACAAGAAAATCTACAGAATCAATAGGCGGAGAATTTTTAGCTACAAAGCATATACGTTACATAACAAAGCAAGGGAAAGAGACATTTTCAAATATACAAGGCTCAGGAATTACACAGTCCATCTGTTCTAAAAAATTTACTGGAAGACATAACTCAGACAAATGAGAGGAGACTGGAAATTAGGAGCTATGAATGAAGACATTATTGGGGGCCATAGAGGGTGCCATGACATTACACTCAATGTAAACTTATGTAAAAAACAGGCAACGTCATATAAGAAATTTAAAAAGCAATATGGGGGCAAAAGAAAACATGAAGTAAAATAGCAAATAATATTAAATGTATCTATTTTAATTAAATATATCTAGTATAACAAAAATGTAAAAAATATGAGCTTATAAATTAAAAGAAAAAATACCTTCAGCAAGAGTTAAAACATAACTTTATGCCATCCATAAGATATATACTCAAAATCATACTTAGTTTATAGTAATGTATATAAATTTAAAATTTATCAAGCATTTTAACTACAAGACAAAATAGACCATCAAAACTACTCACCAAAGTATGTACTACTCTCCCTGTTTTTATATACAAGAAGGCTGACATTTATAAATTTTTATAATTTGAATAAATTCAGGTTTTTTTAACTAATGCTGGACCCCTGACCTTCTGATCACTAAAATTTGGTGTTCTTTCTCTTATATTGTATCACACATTTTTCATTTTCTAAGTTCCTAATGTATATTATGTTTAGAAATTTTTTTCTTTTTTTTCTTATTTTGTAATTATCTGATTGCTCATTGTGGACTATCAGGAAAATATAGGCTAAATGGAAATAAAATGAATGAAACAAATACACATGTTAAACTGATTAATTCATTATAACATGAACTGGGTTTTAAGATACCTCTCTTCTGACTTTATCAAGAGCTTGCTGTTCTTTAAAATAATTGCTTGGTTTCTTATCTATAAAATGAGTTAATACTATTAATCACACATATCTCAAATATTTTAAAGAAGAATTAAGTAACACTTTCTAATTTGGGCATTAGCAACTACCTAGCATAAAACCTTTCTAGTAAGAATGAGAACAACTGCATTATAAATAATAATGTGATTAGTGTAGCCCAAGACTGTGGATGTATGGGAAGCAGGGATCCATATCTCTTTCATTCACCTTTGCATTGCCAACACCCTACTTAATGCTTGTTCCACATTTGCTATTTAATAAACTGTTGTTGACTTAATTAATTGATTAGCTTCTTAGTTATTCAATAAGAAAGAAACTTAAAACAACTTTCCAAGTGGAAGGGTGTTTATGCAGAATTTTCTAAAGGAAAGAGTGTTGAGAAAAACTAAATGTACTTTTAAAAATTATGTTAATATTACGAAGCATTTAACTTAGAGATAAACATGTTTGAAAACTGGAAACGATAACCAGTTATGGCTACAATGTGCGGCTGTAGTTAGCTATCCATCTTTTCTCACAAAAAGTGACAGAGTCTGGCTAGCTGTTCACCAATTTCCCTTCTCGCCCACATATAAAGTTTAATATTCTAAGCAGCATGGTTCATATTAGATTGGCTATATCTGCATCTGAACTTACATATAATTTTCAGAATTCTGAGTTATTGTACATGCAACTACTCAAAGAATAGCATTTAAACTACCAGCATAATTATCTGTATTTCTATGGCTCTAGCTTTTTGCTTTCATATATGAGTTATATAAACCATGAGGAAAAGGAGGACAGTCACACTCACAGCATTTGCAAAATATGTTCTCTAGCAGCCTGTTGATGCTGGGGGTGGTTGTAGGAGATGACTGCTGGACTTTGCTGGAGAGATTTGATTTAAAAAAAAAAAAAAAAACAACCAAATGGGAATCTCCTGGAGGTCCAGTGGTTAGGACTCCATGCTTCCTCTGCAGGGGGTGTGGATTTGATCCCTGGTCAGGGAACTGAGATCCTGCAAGCCATGCGGCAGGACCAAAAACCAACCAACCAAACACACACAATTTAATGCCATCTGAATGCGTGTCCCATAATTCTTAAGAATTTTTTACTCAGTAATTACTTCAGCTGTGTTATCATGTAACATGCTGTCCATTCCTCCCCAGCTACAGTTCCTGTGGTTAGACACTATCCACCTACAGCATCCTGATAAAGCTTACACAGAAGTACCCCTTCCTCCCAACCCCTATAGGCACATGTACACACACACACACACACATTGTATGTGTTGCTCAATTTCTTTTTCCCCAGCTCTGAGCACGAGATCTAAGAGTCAGTCTGTTTATAATATGCATGGAAATATTGGGAGACTAATGGCTTTTGTAAGTTATGGCAATTCTAGGATATATGCTTTTTTGTCTGCATCTGGTTCTTCCTTTATACTACCAATAATTGAAGAAAGGGAACCCTTGGTTTAGTTTATGCAAAATATCTATTTTGTAGTCCTAATGCATGAGCTCTGTGATTCTAAGTCATTTTTCTGGTCTACAGTTTCATCATCTATGAAAGAAATGAATTAAACAAATGACCTCAAAATTCTGCTTCATTTCTGAAAAATACAAGTCTGAGAAAATCAGTAGGTTGAAACTATGAAAATGACACTTTCCAGGTCAGATGTTGAAAGTTGGGACTTCATATAACTTGTCTTGGTAACTGAATATCTTGTAGGACTGAAAATGTCATATTAATCCTTGTTTCAAGGTGACATTGCTATTAGATACCTTTAAGACTATGTCATTCTTTTGTTTTTTCAGTAGCCTGAGATTCTGAACTCAATTAGAGCAGGGACTCTGTTTCTTAATGTTTTATGCCCCAGTGTCTAGAACAGTGTCTAGCAAGTACCAGACAAAGTAAATGTTTGCTGAATGAATAGTGTTGTGACTTAAAATTATCAAATTCTACAAAATTGTAATTATTAATAATGATGATAATCAGACATGTTGAAATACTAGAGTAGATAATACCAAAGGTGAAATTTCTGACAGTTCTGTTAATGGGAAGGTGACAAGTTAATCTTAGCTAAAATAATCAAAGGTGTGGCATAGCAGACAAAGATGTAAAAGCTGTGTCAGGTGAGTACAGGGCTTACACATGGTTTCATGAATTTTTCCTTTAAAGTATATGCATTTTTATGATTATGTTAATATAAAATATAACACATAAAGACATGTTTCAAGAAAAAAATATGTATAATGATACCACCCAGAGAAAAGTAATAAAATTGGGTCATATATAATAGCTTCTCATGCCATGATCATTTTTCCTATGTGATGAAATAATCTTTGAAAACATTCCTTTATATTTTGCTTATTTTTTAGGTTGTACAGTGTGATTTTATTTAAGATGTACAATGTGATGTTTTAATATATTTGTACATTGTGAAATGATTACCACAATCAACTTAATACATCCATCACCTCACATAGTTACCTTTGTGTGTGGGTGTGGGAGCACTTAGGATTTACTCTCATAGAAAATTTCAAGTATACAATAGAGTAGTTTTGACTGTAATCACCATGCTATACATTAGATCCCAGAACTTATTTATCTTATAACTGAAAGTTTATACCCTTTGACCAACATCTCCCCCTTTCTCCCATCCCCCTACTCTCTGGTTCTATTAGTTCAACTTTTTTTAGGTGCCACGTATAAGTGAGATCATGCACTGTTTGTCTTTTTGTATCTGGCTTATTTCACTTAGCATAATGTTCTCTAGGTTCATCCATGTTGTCACAAGTGACAGGATTTCCTTCTTTGTTATGGCTGAATTATACATATAACATTTTCTTTATCCATTCATCTGTCGATGGACACTTGGGTTGTTTCCATATTTTGTCTATTGTGACTAATGCTGCAATGAACATGGGAATGCAGATGTTTCTTCAAGATACTGATATCACTTCCTTTGGATATACACCCAGAACTGAGATTGCTGGGTCATACAGTAGTTCTATTTTTAATTTATTGAGGAACTTCCATACATGGCGGCTGCACCCATTTACATACCCACCAACAATGTACAAGTGTTCCCTCTTCTCCACATCCTTGTCAACACTTATCTCTTGACTTATTGGTAATAGTTCTCCTAACAGGTATGAGGTGATATCTCATTGTGGTTTTTATTTGTATTTCTCTGATGGTTAGTGATGTTGACCACCTTTTCAAATGCCTGTCGACTATTTGTATGTCTTTTTTAGAAAAAGGTCTGTGCAGGTCCTTTGTCCATTATTTACTTGGATTATTTATTGAGTTTTTTTGCTACTGAGTTGTAGAAGTTTTTATATATTTTAGATTTTAAACCTTTATCAGAAGTATGGTTTGCAAATATCATCTCCCAGTCTGTAGGTTGTCTTATATTTATGTCTCTAATTCATGTCGAGTTCATTTTCGGGAGTGGTGTAAAATATGGGTCTGATTTCATTTTTCTACAGGTAGATTTCCAGTTTTCCCAGCACCATTTATTGAAGAGATTATTATTTCCCAATTGTATATTTTTTGTGCTCTTGTTAAAGATTAGTTGACCATATATGCATGGATTTATTTCTGAGCTTTCTATTCTGTTCCTTTGGTCTCTGTGTCTGTTTTAATGCCAGTACTGCACTCTTTTGACTAATATGGTTTTTGTAGTATAGTTTGAAGTCGGGAAATGTGATGCCTCCAGCTTTGTTGTTTCTCAAGATTGTTTTGGCTAATTGGGATTTTTTTGTGGTTCCATATAAATTTTAGATTTTTTCCTACCTGTGTGAAAAATATTATTGGAATTTTGGTAGTGATTGCATTGAATCTGTAGATTGCTTTGGGTAGTACAGATGTTTTTAACAATATTATATCTTCTAACCTGTTAACATGGGATTTCTTTTCATTTATTTGTGTCTTCTTCAATTTCTTTCATCAATGTCTTGTATTTCCAAGGGTACAAATCTTTCACTGCCTCGATAAATTTATTCCTAAGTATTTTATTCTTTTTGTTGCTATTATAAATGGTATTATTTTCTTAATTTATTTTTCAGGTAATTTGTTGTTAGTATACAGAAACACAACTGATTTTTGTATATTGATTTTTTATCCTGAAACTGCTGTGAATTCATTTATGAGTTCTCACAGTGTGTGTGTGTGTGTGTGTGTGTGTGTGTGTGTTGTGTGTGTGTGTGTGTGTTGTGTGTGTGTGTGTGTGTGTGTGTGTGTAAGGAATCTTGAGGATTTTATATATAAGATTAGGATTTTGGATACAAGATTATGTCATCTTCAGACAAGGTAATTTAATGCCTTTCTTCATAGTTTGTATTTTTTTAATTTCTTTGTCTTGCCTAGTTGCTCTGATTAGAATTTTTTAACACAATGATGAATAAAAGCAGTGAGGGTGAGCATCCTTGTCTTGTTCTGATCTTAGAGGGAAGAATTTCAGCTTTTCACTAAAATATGATGTTAGCTGTGAACTTGCCATATATGGACCTCATTATGTTAAGATTCATTCTTTCTTTACCTAATTTGTTGAGAGTTTTTAATCATGAAAGGATATTGAATTTTGTTGAAAGTTTTTTCTGTGTCTATTGAGATCATATAATTTTTATTAGTTCTGTTAAAATGTTCACACATAAATGAAAGTAATAAGAATAGTACAATGAATGCACATATACTCATCATCCAGATTCAGCATTTATCAAGATTTTACCTCATTTGCTTCATTTGTCTTTTTTTCCCTTCAGTGTCATATTTAAATACACATCCCAGAATCGAGTTATTTAATCTGTGTATATGTTATTATGTGTTTCTAAAAGTAATACATAGATTTTATGTAGCCATAATACCAACAAACACTTTAAATAAATCTTTAAGATTGCCTAACATTCTGTACATCATTGAATGGCTCTAGTTATCTTAAAAATGTCTTTTTACAGCTGGTATTTTTTTAGGTACAATTCAAACAAGAGCCATACTCACTTTTGGTTGTTCAGGCTCTTAAATCTCCTTTAATCTATAAAAATCACCCCTCCTTTTTTATCCTGTCATTGTCTATTATAGGGCAATTAGTTTTTCTGTAGAATATTTTACATTTTGGATGTGTCTGTTTATTTCCCTAGTGTCATTTAACTTTTATTGTTTTAGTACCTATAAATGAGTGTTAATGCCAGAAACTTGAGCTTCATGTTCAATTATTTAAGACTGATTTCCATATTGTAAAGCTTTCTATCAGCCTCTCATCTAATGTTTCATCTGTTGGTAATTGTTAATTGAAGTAATTATTTTATTAGTGTTGCAAAATATTGATTTTATAATCATATAATTTAGCCAACATATATTAGCAAGAATTCTTTGGTTAAAACTTTCTGTCTTCTATGAGGAGTTATCAGTTACCTTGGCATAGTGTTTGTAAAAGTGAAGGTGAGTTAAATATTTAATGATTTCATTTTATTTGTCATTTTTCAGAGTAAGGAGTCAGAACCTTAGATATCTTATTCCCATTATCCTATAATATTCTAAATTGATTTCAAACTACTACTACTACTACTAATATTTACAATCAGACTAGAGGATAAACTTTAAGATTTTTTTTACAGGTCCATTTTTGCTTAGGGCCTGTATTCCTCTAGGCAAAATACAGTCAAAATACTATGCTATAAAGTCACTTGAAATAATTCCTCCTTCTGATATATGATTAAATTTGTTTATTTCCATTAAAGAAGTTTAGGTATTTTTTTCTTTTTATGTAATTATATTTTTGAAAATGTAAAATACTTAGGTTTCCAATGTTAAAACTATGAAGCAAGTTATATTTGGAGAAGTCTCACTTTCTATTCCTGTCTCTGATAACTTGTTCCCTCTCTCTCCCTAGAATAACCATCATAATCAGTTTTGGTTTATCTTTTCAGTATATTCAAATATATATAAATTTTGTATATCCTCTTCCTTTTCACAAAGAAGTGAGCATTCAATTCATGTTATTTTACAGTTTGCTTTTTTTCACTTAACTATATATCCTGGTAATCACTCCATTTGCAGTGTATAGCAGTGGTTCTTAACTGGGGGGAATCCACCCCCCCCAGAGGACATTGGGCAATATCTGAGACATTTGGGGGTGTTACAACTTGAGTGGGGGAGTCATTATTGTCATCTGGTACATACAGGCCAGAGATGATGCTGAACATCCTACAATGCACTGGAAAGGCATCAAAACAAAGAATTATCTGGTCCCAAATGTCAACAGTGCCAAGACTGAGAAATCATGGTGCATAGTGACCTGCTTTTTAGTGTCCTTATCTGCTAATTCAAAACATTTGTGTCACCTTAAAGTCTCTATTAATGTTTCTCTTGATTATGGGTCACAGTTTCTTGCTTATTTATGTGTCTAGGAATTTTTAAAAGTATATTCTGAACAGTGTGGATATTGTGTTACAGCGAATCTGGAATATGTTCTCTTCCTTTAGGTGTTCAGTTTTCTTCTGGCAGTTGTATCAGTTACTGCCTGACTATTGATTCTGTCAAGGTTGGGTTAAGACTGTGTTAGAATTTATCATATAATATTCTTTAGTTCTATTACATGACCCTGGATCTAATTTTTAATCCCTACTTTTGAGTTATAACTTTTTCTGGATCTCAACTGAAATTTCTTGGTGAGACATCTCCACTCTGCCTGAGTTCCAGTGTCTTCCAGCATTGCACATGCACTGATATCTCTCTACAGCTTTCTACATCCCAGTTAGGATGACCAGATTCATCCTGGTTTGCCCAGGATTATTCCAGTTTTAAAATCCGAAATCCCCATGTGCTAGGAACTCCCTCAGTCCCAGGAAAACTGGTATGGTTAGTTACTCTGTTCCCAGGGACTACTCTCTGCTAGAACTCACAGAGATTGTATGATACCTGTACAGTCCAGCTCTCAGCCAAGGACATATGTGGACACCCAGTGCAGATTTCTGGACTCTTCCTCTGTGCAGCTCCCTCCCTTCTGATATTCTGCAATAAAAATTCTAGAAACCCCAACAACCCTGAACTCAGTAAATTAGAGCTACAAATTTTCCAAGACCAGGCTAAAGACTTGAAGTGACAAATGCAAGAATCACCACAAAGCTAAAATGGGAAAAACATGAAAAAGAAGAAACAAACAAAAGAAAAATTCTCTAGGCACATTATAGTAAAACTATTGCAAGCCAAAGGGGGAAAAAAAAGAAAATTTTCCCTCTTAAATTCCATGTTTTTTAGCTGAAACGTTTATAGATTATATATGTTTAATGTAATTCTTGATTTAATTGGATTTAACTCTACCATCTTGGTATTTGTTTTCTCTTTTTCCCCATATGCTTCTTTTTGTTTATTTCTCTGTTAACTTTGGATTAATCAACTACTTTTTATTCCATTTTCCCCTATATCAGCATTTTATTTATGCCATCTTTTATTATTTTCTTAGTGGTTATATTGGATACTAAAAATAGTAACCTTACCTTATTTCAGTCTACCTTAAATCAGGACATTTACTACTTCCCAAACAATGTGAAACCTTATAAGAGTTTAACTGCCTTTACCCACTTCTAACATATTGTGCTATTGACATCTATTTAGTTTTGTACAAGTTATAAATTCCACAAGACTTTTACTTTTGTTTTAAATAATTATATTGTTTAAGCAATTTATTTTGATTTGTTTCCTATATAGTAGCATTTCTTATACTCTTAACTCCTTCCTACAGTTTCATGCTTCCATCTGGGATAATTTTCTATAGCCTGAAGAATTCCTATCAATATTTCTTACAGTTTAAGCCTGCTGGTGATATGGGGTGTGTGTGTGTGTGTGTGTGTGTGTGAAAACATCTTTATTTGGCCTTCTGTTTTAAAGAATATTTTTATTCAATATAAGCTTTTAGGTTGGCAGGATATTTCTTTTTTTAAACTTAAAACATATTCCATTTTCTTCTGACTTTCATAGTGACTGTTGAAAATTCATCTCATAATTGATATTTATCCCTAGGTAATAACTTTTATATTCCCTGGTTGCTTTAACATTTTCTCTCTAATATTTAGCAGTTTAATCCTTATGTGCCTATGTTTGTATTTATCCTGCTTGGGGGTTTTCTGAATTTTTAATCAAAATTAAATCAAAATTCTTTTTGTGCATTGTTGGATTCTACTTACTAATATTTTGTTGAAGATTGTTATATCTATATTAATGGCTGATACCTATCTGTAGTTTTCCTTTCTTGTAATGTCTTATCTGGTTTTGATATTATGGTAATGCTGGCCTCACATGGCCTCACATGATGAATTAGGAAGTGTTGCCTCTGCTTCCATTTTCTGAAAAAGAGTGTAAAGAATTGGTATCATTTCTTTCTTAAATGTTTGGGAGAATTCACTAAAGAAACCATATGGATCTGGTGCTTTCTATTTTGGAAGGTTGTTAATTATGGATCCAATTTTTAAAAATAGATATAGACCTATTTAGATGATCTATTTATCCTTGTATGAATTTTAGTAGATTATGTCTTTCAAAGAATTGGTTCATTTCATCTAAGTTATCAGATTTGTAGAAATAGTGTAGTTCACAATATTCCTGTATTGTCATTTTAATGTTCATGGATCAGTAGTGATGGCTTCTCTTTGAATTCTGCTATTAGTGATTTGTGCCTTCTCTGTTTCCTTTGGTTAGCCTGGCTAGAGTTTTATCAATTTTATTGAACTTTCCAACAAGCTAGCTTTTAAAATGAAAAACAAAAATTCTGTATTCTCTTTTTTAATTTCATTGACTTCTACACTAATTTTTATTATTTCCTTTCTTTTTCTATCTTCATATTTATGTTCTTCTTTCGCTAGTTTCCTAAGGTGGCAGTTTAGATTATTGATTTTATGTCTTTCTTTTTCTAAAAAATGTTTTCAATGCTATATATTTCTTTAAGCACTGTATTTGCTGCATCCCACAAATTTTGATAAGATGTATTTTCATTTTCATTTAGTTCAAAATATTTTTAATATTCTCTTAAGACTTTTTCTTATCCAATGTGTTATTTAGAAGTGTGTTGTATAATCTCTAAGTATTTTGTGATTTTTCCAGCTATCTTTATGTAATTGATTTCTAGTTTAATTCCATTTTGGTCTGAAAGCATACATGTACACTAATTTTTATTATTTCCTTTCTTTTTCTATCTTCATATTTATGTTCTTCTTTCGCTAGTTTCCTAAGGTGGCAGTTTAGATTATTGATTTTATGTCTTTCTTTTTCTAAAAAATGTTTTCAATGCTATATATTTCTTTAAGCACTGTATTTGCTGCATCCCACAAATTTTGATAAGATGTATTTTCATTTTCATTTAGTTCAAAATATTTTTAATATTCTCAAGACTTTTTCTTATCCAATGTGTTATTTAGAAGTGTGTTGTATAATCTCTAAGTATTTTGTGATTTTTCCAGCTATCTTTATGTAATTGATTTCTAGTTTAATTCCATTTTGGTCTGAAAGCATACATGGTATGATCCCTCCTTTTTAACTTGTTCAGATGTGTTTTATGGATGAGAATGTGGTCTGTCTTGGTGAATGTTTCATTTGACTGTAGACTGAAAAAAAATGCACAACCTAAAATTTGAGAGTTACATTTTTATTCAGCAGATATTCTGAGGACTTCAAGCCCGGGACACAGTATCTCAGATAACGCTGAGAAACTGTCCCAAAGAGGCAAGGGGTGGGGCAGGATATAGAGGAAAAACCAGCTATCTCCAATTGAAGAATTTAGCACTTTCCTATGTATGGGAAGATATAAGAGTCTGGGCTCACTGAAATCATTCCTTTGATATGCACCTCAGCTATCTAGGGCCAGTATCTTGTGTTTTCTCATCCCGAGTCTCCTCAGGGTGCACTGTTGGAGTGGCTGCAGAAGTTGACTGCTAGATGGTGGGCATTCTTTGTTTCCATCCTGAGTGCCCTTGTGGCTCACCATAGGGGCAGCTGTAATGTGGTGACTTGATGGCTGCAGCATCCTGTGTTTACTGATGTGGCAGATAATATTTTAGTGACCTTGAGGAGAATGTATATTCTGCTGTTGCTTGATGAAATAGTCTATATACGTTAATTAAGCCCAACTGATGGATGGTACTGCCCAGTTAAGCTATACCTTTACTCCTGGTCTAGTTGTAGTACCCATCAATTCCTGGTAAAGATGGATTGTGAAGTCTCCACTATAATAATGTATTTATATATTCTCCTAGCAGTTCTTTCATTTTTTTGCCTCATCTATTTTGGTGCTCTGTTGTTAAGTGCATACTCATTAAGGATATGTCTGTTTGGAGAAATGACCCCCCCCTTTTCATTAGATAATGCCCCTCTTTATCTTGATAATTTTCCTTGTTTTAAAGTCTGCTTTGTCTGAGATTAATATAGCTACCACAGCTTTTCTTTTTGATTAGTGTTAGCATGATATATCTGTATCCATCCCTTTACTTTTATTCTATGTCTTTATATTTATACTGAATTTCTTATAAAAAAAACATATAGTTGGATCATACTTTTTTAGCCACTCCAGCAGTCTCTGTATTTTAATTGGTGTATTTAGACTATTCACATTTAACATGATTATTGGTACAGTTGGATTAGTATAACTGTTTTCTATTCATTGTACTTGTTCTTTGTTTCTTCCTTTATCTATTTTCTGTGATTTTAATTAAGCAATTTTATATGATTCCATTTTCTCTACTCTTTTAATGTTACTTATACTTTAATTTTTCTTTTTAGTAATTGTCATAGATTTTGTAGAATGCATTTATTTTATTTTATTCTTTTTGAGGTATTAGTTTCAGTCATACAACATAGTGATTTAAAATTTTTATAGATTATACTCCATTTAAAGTTAGTATCAAATACTGGCTATATTCACTGTGTGTGGAATACTTTTAAAATAAATTTATGTCCACTTTCAAATAACATTTTACCCCTTCACTGATAGTAGAAATAACTTAGAATATTCCCTTTCCTTCTTCTTATTCCTTATAATATTGCTGTTATTTATTTCACTTATCCATAAGCTATAATCAAAATAAAATTTATTTTTATTCAAATGACAAATTTTATTAATTTTAAAAAATATTTTAAATAATTATTAAATCATTATTAATACATAACAGTTATCTATTCAAGCAGTTAAAAATAAGGAAACTAAAAAGTTAAATCTTACTTTCATTTATTCCTTTTCTAACTTTTTTTTTTTAATATCCAAGTTTCTGAACTTTATCATTTTCCTTCTCTTTGAATGACTCCTTGATGTTCTCTGACCTTCCTAGGTTTGCTCATAGTCATAATTTTGCAAAATTCATAGGCATTATTTGTAATATTTCTTCTGCTCATTTCTCTCTTTATTCTTCGGTGTTCCAGATTCTTTAGACATTACCTCTTCTTTTTACTTCCACCACATCACTACTTTCTTTTTAATCTAGAATCTAAAAATTATTCTCTTTATACTTTTTTAAAGATAATCAGCATAATTTTCTAGACAATTAAAGTATTTCTATTTAGGTTTTATCAAATTAAATCTTTTGACTAAGGAGGGTGAGAGTAGGAGATTGTGATTTATTTTTTCCCTATCACTACTCTACTTAGCGCCTCCTCAGATACATCTTGGTAAACCTGAGGAAAGCAAGGGAGAAAACATGACCACGTAAACATAACACATTCCAGTCTTCAGTTTTTTGGAACTCTGTTACCTTTTGCTAAACTCAATATGCAAATGCAAAACCTCTCTATAAAATAAATAGTGAACATCTAAGTCTATAGGATAAGGCACAGTACAGTCTGATTTAAAGATACTAGGAGAAAATATTGAACACCAAAACTACTTAAAATTTTGTGTTGGAGATTTACAAAGCTTAATAAATCATCACAAAGTTCCTTCCAGCTAAAAATTGCATACAGATAAGATGACAAGGATTGTGGAGGTGATGATGATAATCATTAATTGATCAAGCTGATTTTTAATTTAACTTAGTCATAGCTCTGTGTGCCATCTCAGCTAGAGATAAAATTATCCCCTCTTTTCTTGTAGTCTTGAATTAGCTTGCTAAAAAATAAAGATGCATGGTATAAAAATTAGTAATGGGGGCTTCCCTGGTGGCGCAGTGGTTGAGAGTCCACCTGCCGATTTAGGGGACGCGGGTTCATGCCCCGGTCCAGGAGGATCCCACATGCCGCGGAGCGGCTGGGCCCGGGGGCCATGGCCGCTGACCCTGCGCGTCCGAAGCCTGTGCTCCACAACGGGAGAGGCCACAGCAGTGGGAGGTCCGCGTACCGCAAAAAAAAAAAAAAAAAAATTAGCAATGGTACTCGTTTCCCAGGTCTGTCATAACCAAGTTCCACAAACTGGGTGAGGTTTAAAATGCTGATTCAGCTTTAGAATTAGAAGAAAGTAGAATAATAATTTAAAGAACAGTAAGATATTGGAGAAATAGACAAGTACCGTGAAGCTTATTTGAACCTTCTTTACATTATTCAACTATAACTAATAGAAAAAAAGACATTCAAACTTTTAGATACTTTCTCACTTAATGTGCCTTTATTAATATATTTGTTTGCTTGATGGTGTATGAAGCAATACTGCTTTCTTTAACGTGGTAATGAATTGCACTTCGAAGTTTTCAAAAATACCTGGGAATATTCATAAAAAATAAACATAATCTAAGATCCATGTTTATATATCATTTTATTAACTATGAAAGTTTCTTACACTAATATATCTTATTATTTGAGAGCTTAGTTCCTAGTAGTTACGATGAAACAAAGTATTAATATGTGTTTACAGTATGTAATATAAATTATTTTATGTATATCAATCTGATATTCCTGGCATTTATAAACTTCTTGGAGAAAGGGGCCTTATCATTCACATCCTTGGAAATCTCTCAGTGACACAACACAATGTTGAGAGTAAAATTTATGCTCAGGAAAAGCAACAACTTGTCTTCAGTTATTTTTAATTACATTAAAATCTCATTTAACTTATTTCCTTGGAAAGAAAACTAAACATCTTATTAAAATATTTACTGACACTTAAAATATAACATGAGAAATGACTGACAACCCAGTGTGGTCTCAGTCCCATCTTATTATTTCTTTTCTTTATCAGATGAGAATAGAACGGGGAACAAGTAATTATGTTCATTTTTATTGCTTAACTGATTCAACACACTGTTTCTAGAAGGCTGAATTTTAACTATTAGGCTTTGAGACAAATAAAATGTCTTTGTCTAACCCTTTCTGAGAGGACAGTCTATCAGTATTTAATTTGACCAGCCAGAGAAGGCATTCACAGTGTAAAACAATTTATGAGATTGGCGCAGTCTTGGATTTCCTTATTACATGTAGTTAAAATTTATCAACAAGAACATTATGGGTGCATGCTTGTTACCATAATAATTCTAATTAACTTTTGTTAATTGCTGAGAATCTGCAAGTGACTGTTTCTATTTTTAATTGTTATAGTTCCCTATAATCCTATGAGAAATGAAACAATGCGGGCCAACTAAGTTTTCTTTCTCATTGGAGAATATAAAAATTGCCAATAAATATTCTATATATAAATATTTGAAAAGAACCAAAAGTTCCAGTACAGTAATATGCAACTATGGGAATTATTTAAAATATTACATACGCATATACAAATACAAACGTGTGTGTGTGATTTTCTTTTTTTTTTTTTTTGCTGTACGCGGACCTCTCACGGTTGTGGCCTCTCCCATTGCAAAGCACAGGCTCCGGACCCACTGGCTCAGCGGCCATGGCTCACGGGCCCAGCCGCTCCGCGGCATGTTGGATCCTCCCGGACCAGGGCACGAACCCGCGTCCCCTGCATCGGCAGGCGGACTCTTAACCACTGCGCCACCAGGGAAGCCCGTGATTTTTTTTTTTTTTTTAAGAACTTATTATCACTAATTACTGAGATGTGTGACTCCAGGAATTGCATTTCCACTGATAATAAGTCTCCTATCTTTGGTACTTAATTTATATCAGTCTCGCTATAATGGGCATGGATTGTGAAGATGCATACACAGAACTGAGCTACACAAATGCCTCAGATTAATTCTGACTTAAGTCAGTCTCACAGAACAACACGGTATTGCTCATTCTCCAATTATTCATGTCACAAAGCCGAGATTACAGTTAGTTTCTAGTAATAGACTGACAAGTTTTGGAAAGATATATTTTGTAGAGATGACATCTATGAGCCCTTTACCACATTTAATGATATGGAATATATAATAGTAAAGAAAAAAAAAGCAAGAGATTATCTGTGTGAATCAACTTAAGAGAAAAAAATTTAGTTGTCATAGAACCATGAGTTATAGTAAATTATTAAGTTAAAATAAAAACCATACTATTTTACATATTATTTGACTTTTTAGATACTTTATCAATTTGTTAAACAAAATAAAACAGTGTATGTATGTTAAAGAACTACTACCCTGCCTTATTCTTCAATGTAGAGAAGTAATTTATTTTTATTCATTCATTTTTTTAGTGTTAGAGATACTTTATCTTCATTTTTTCTGAAATGAGGGTAGGAACAAAAGAAAACAAAAAAATTAATAATCCTTGTTTGAAAATCAAGAGGAATACAAGTAACAGAATGAATCCAGTCAACATTCTGGAATGGAGGTATGTTATATTATGAAGGAGTATTTCATCCATTAACCCAACTATAATGGTATCCACATACAAAAAGGTGAAAGAGACAAATGTCATTAGTTTGAAATATTTGTGTAAATTATAAACCATGTAAACAGTTCATATTGATTGAAACTCCAGGAAAGGTGCATATATGAGAAGACTGTTTTCTTAAAAGTTCTGGTGACGGCTTCCCTGGTGGCGCAGTGGTTGAGAGTCCACCTGCCGATGCAGGGGACACGGGTTCGTGCCCCAGTCCGGGAAGATCCCACATGCCGCGGAGTGGCTGGGCCCGTGAGCCATGGCCGCTGAGCCTGCGTGTGTGGAGCCTGTGCTCCACAACGGGAGAGGCCAGAACAGTGAGAGGCCAGCGCACCGCAAAAAAAAAAAAAAAACAAAAAAACAAAAAAAGGTTTTGGTGAAAGGGATTATTTAAATCTAGAATTAGATGTTATTAAACCTAACAAAATGTTATAAAACCAAAATGTCTTATAAAACTATGAGGAGAAAAGAAAATCTCAGAAGTGTATAAGGAAGATACAAAAATTAACCCCAGCAAGATCAGAAAAGAGAATGCTAAATTTTCTTTCTTTGCTAAAAATAACTGTCATGAAATTAAAGAACTATGATCTTGAACTGTATAATAGTTTTGATTTCCTAAGTTGGGAAATACACAATTAAAATAGTTTTCCAGGTTATGTATACCAAGTATCATTTCTCCACTCTGCCTCCTAAAATACTGAAACTCCTCATTTAGATAATCCAAATCCTGTCAGTTTTTACAGATAATACTCTTTGGGTTTTCCTGAATTTCAGAATAGAAAACTATTCTGAAATTTAGAGAAGTATTTTAAAATGACCAAGTTCATAATTAGATATTGGTTCATATTTCAAATCTGTCATTATTTTAACTTCATTAACATCTCTAAGACAATTTCCATATCTGATGATGGGTTTTAATGAGTTTTACCTCATAAGGCTGTTGTCGTGATTAAATGGGATGCACTATGGAAAGAATCTGGAACAGGGAGTATCTAATAGAGCATGGTAGTGTTGCTTGACTATGGTTATTTTCTTCTTTTTTGGAATTGGTTGATTTGTCATTATTCTTCTTTATTTTAAAGTTCACAACTACTAAGATATGTTTTTAATGTGCCAAGAAGGAGAGAAAACAAAAGCCTGGGCCTGTGAAAAATAGGGAGATGGAATACATACTATTGCATAAATCTGGGGTGTTCAAAAGTAGTGATCAAATGATAAATATCCTGGTTTCTAGGTAGGAAAAACATTAAACTTCCTCTCCTCAAGATGTGAAATTATATAGTCATTGGTCTGCACAATATACAGGCTTCAAATATTGAACACAAGCATACTTCATTTTTTTATGCTTTGCTTTATTGCACTCCACAGATGTTGCATTTTTTACAAATTGAAGGTTTGTGGCAACCCTACTACAAGCAAGTCTATCAGTGCCATTTTTCCAACATCATTTGCCCACTTTGTGTTTCTGTGTCACATTTTGGTAATTCTTGCAACATTTCAAACTTTTTCATTATATTTGTTATGGTGGTCTGTAATCAGTGACCTTTGATGCTATTATTGCAAAAAGATTATAGCTCCCTTAAGGCTCAGATGATGGCTAGCATTTTTTAGCAATAAAGTAGTTTTTAATTAAAGTATGTACATTTTTTTAGACATAATGCTCTTGCACACTTCATAGACTATAGTACTGTGTAAACAAAACTTTTCTGTGCACTGGGAAATCAGAGAATCTGTGCAACTTGCTTTATTGTGATATTTGTTTTATTGTGGTGGTCTGGAAATGAACCTGCAATCTCTCTGAGGTATGCCTGTACTCACTGTATCCATTGGTCTATGAATCACCCAAAATAATATAAAAAATGGTCTCATGCTGGTGATAGTTGTGTCATTTGACATAATTAACACAAAATAAATATGGAGACATAACATTGCAAACATGTGTAGTGTTCCAAGGTAGAACAACCAAAATAAATTAGATTTTTCCAGCAAGATAAACAGCAGATTATCCATACTGCTACAACATGTATGGGATTATAAAACTGGTATGTTTCTTATGATTGAGATGTGAGGAAAGTTTATAAATCCTAAGAAAAGAATATAAAAATGTACATATTTAAAAAAATGATCTTGAATATAGAAATGAAACCACGGAAATGAAATAGGTAGATATGAAAATAATCTTGGATTCTAGAAATGAAATGTATAGACATTAAAATTAAGGAGAGATATTAAAATTCATGCAAGATATAACCCAAAGGTCCAATCTAGGTCTAATAGATTTCCAAAGGGGAAGAACAGAGAGAATGGGAGAGTATAATCAAGGAATTATCAAAATTACATACAAGTTGGAAAGATAATAATTCAGAAACACAGAAGAATAAATTTGTTTTTCTGAACATTGATTTAATAAACGTATTATATATTGAACTCAAATTATATTATGTAATAGAAATAGTGACTCCTTTGGAGAGTGTAAAATGGGTCATAAAATATTGGAGAGCAGATGTAGAAGAGAATGGAGTAACCAGCATAGAAACATTATAAATATTGTTCTATAGGATTCAGGGATCTGGATTTTGATTATCTTTAGACTCAGTTAAATAGTCATGTTAAAATTTAAGATTAAGCATGACAGGGACAGAAATACAATACAGAAATTACAAACTACTGGGAGAGAGTAAGAAATATTTCACTAATAAAATAAAAGCTGGGAAACAGGGAAAAATGAACAAGAAAAAGCATGGCAAGTAGAGAACAAAAAATTTTATTTAGTTGTAAATAAATTCTTAATTAAGGAATGACAATAAATATAAAGGCATTAAATCTGTTTTGTTTTAAATTCATAGAATTTCAATATAGATAATAAAGTTTCAACCATATGTTTAGAAAAGAAATCAGGTAGATAAATTAATGAAAGTATACCTTAAAGTAAAATCAGTATTAGGACTGCAATACACAATAAAAAACAAAGAGTGTATTCACCAGGGTGAGATAATGATTCAGTATTTATATACACATTGTTTCCAAATACATAAAGAAAAGTTGGCATACGTAAAAACAAAACAAAAAATTTTTAACAAGTAGGCCACAAAGCAAATCTCAACCAATATTTAATTTTTATTACTGTGATAATGTCATTCTCTAACCATAATGCAATAAAATTATAAATAAAAAGAGAAGAAAATTAAAGCACTTACATGTTAGAAAATTTTTAAATCTACTTTTTAATTTATTTATCACATAATATATTCTGATTGATAACAGGGAATATTTAGAACCTAGTGATAATAAAAATTACTATACATCAACATTTTAAGTTTGATAAAGCAGTCTCTTAGAGGTTAGAATATGGTTCGAATACATTTAACTGGAAAAAAATGATTGAAAATCTGTAAGTTCAGAATTCTATTCAAGAAGTGAAATAAAAAGTAAGACATTGTGTTTGGTTTCTAATACCATTCTCCAGTAGAAGAAACTAGAGCTCTTTGGAGAAATGGCTGAATCTAGGGTTGGGCCTGGAGAATACACAGTATGATCCTGTAGCATCTTGCAGTGCCAGAAAATAAGGACGTGTTTAAAAACCAAAATGATGGTTGTATGTCAAAGGGACATATGAGCCATCTGAAAGAGATCCCAATAGCCAAAGCTAGAATTATTTGAGTGAATTTGAGCAAGCAAAGTAACTACTGTTAAATTGTAACCCAAATATAGCAAATATCCATGTGCCCAAAAAGATGATATACATAGATGACTGGATAAAGAAATTAATGGAGGATAATAGACAAATCTCCCTTATAGAAAAATTGCAAATACCGATGTAAATATTTCTCCTTTAAAAGCTGGAGCATGACTTCCCAACCCTTAACCATGGAATGCACACAGTGACTTCCATCCAAAAAAGCACAGAATGGAAGGGGGAAAAAAAAAGAAGCTTAACATAGAGAAACTTGACAAACACTATCTCAGCCAGGTGATCAAGATTAACATCATCAGTAATGTCATGTTCACTCTGCATATCATTGATGTGATCTGATGAGAATGTTACCTTAATCTAACAATGAAAAAATATAAGACAAACCCAAATTGAGGAAAATTCTATAAAATACCTGTCTAGTATTCCTTAAAACTGTCAGCATCATCAAAAACCAAGGAAAATCTGCATTACTATCATAGTTTAGAGGAGCCTAAGATATGATGGCTAGATGTAATATGGTACCCTGAATGGGATTCTGAAACAGAAAAAATGACTTTAGGGAAAAACTAAGAACATCTAAATAAAGTATGGAATTTAGTTAATATTAATTTATCAAAATTGTTTCTAAAATTAATGAATCAAAATGTACCATAATAATGTAGTATATTAACAGTAGGGGAAACTGGGTTTTATATTCTCTGTACTAACACTTCAACTTTTCTAAAATTCTAAAACTAAATTCTAAAAAAAAAAATTAAGTTTATTTTAAAAAAATAGGCATTGCATATCCAAAGAAAAAGTCTACTAGGAAATTCAAAAGGAAAATAAGAACATACATATATAATTTTTATCATATTAAAAAAATTAAATGTGTGGGATACTGAAATTTGGCTATTTGCAAAACCTAATAAAATAGACTTCTGCCAAAATGAATCGTCCAAAAAAGAGAAAGCATATATAAATTTGGAAGGAATTAAAAAGATGTAATTATAATTATGGCAGACTATTTATAATCAAAGTAAAATACCATACAAAATTTTATGATGTTTGAAATAGTTGAAAATTTAGACCAAATATATTTGAAAATATTTTTAAGTATTTGAAAATTCAGACCAAATAAACAATTTCTAGGAAAAAGTGCAATTTAGTAAAAAATGACCCAGAAGAAACTGAAAATAGGAATACATATTTATCAATTAAAGAACATAATCATTAGGTAGTAATCCACAACCCGCTCTACTCAGACATATAACAACAAAACACCAGACCCAGATAATTTTAAAATTAAGAATCACTAAGCCTTTAGGAAACAAATAGTTTTTTTTTATGTCAGTTTTCATGAAAATAGAAGAAAAGGAAATTACTCAAAATAATTACAAGAGATGGTTGTCTTAATATCATTATGACAAAGAAAAGCATAGGCGACCTGATTTCTAAATACAGAGACAAAAATATAAACAAAATCCAAAAAATATATGTAAAAATACACTATGGCAAAGTGGGTTATTTTTCCCTAGGGAAACAAAGAAGTTTCAATATTTGGAATATCTCAAAATAATTCACTTAAAAATTAAAGGAAAAATATATATGATTCTAAAAATAGCTGATGAAAAACACTTGATGCATTTCAATATCCATATATGATTTAAAATTTTTTAATATTCTTTGAATATGTGGAAATTTTCTCTTTTAAATAAATTTGTGAACCAAAATTGACACTACATTTCCTTTTTGATGATTAAAAAGAAGCAGCAATCATGACGTATTGAATGATAAGAAAAGAATGTTTAAAATCATAGTTCTTATAGTTATTATATTGGAGGGTTTAGAGACAGCTGATTAAGTGAAGAAAAAATAACAGAAGGTATGAGACTTACAAAGGAAGGAACTATATTGCCATAATATTCAGATAATGTGACTATCTTATTAGGGAATCAAGATGCTATAGAGAAAAATTGGAAAAATAAACTACTCGTAAAATGTTAATATACAGAAAACAGCATTCCTATACAACAAAAAAAATTGTTATAAACTGAATCTTCCCACAAAAAACATCATGTATATATTTAGCAAAAATTATAAGAAGCTGAATAATAATCTAAGTTATTATAACAAAAGTACAGGATATTTATAATGTAAATTATGTTTCATTTAAAAATATGAAAGATAGAATTTGCCTGTGAAACCATCTGGTCCTGGACTTTTGTGTGTTGGAAGTTCTTTAATCACAGTTTCAATTTCAGTAGTTGTGACTGGTCTGTTCATATTTTTTATTTCTTCCTGGTTCAGTCTTGGAGGGTTGTACCTTTCTAAGAATTTGTACATTTCTTCTAAATTTTCCATTTTATTGGCATATAGTTGCTTGTAGTAGTCTCTTATGATCCTTTGTATTTCTCTGGTGTCCTTTGTAACGTTTCCTTTTACATTTCTAATTTTATTGATTTGAGTCCTCTCTCTTTTTTTTCGTGACGAGTCTGGCTAAAAGTTTATCAATTTTGTTTATCTTCTCAAAGAACCAGCTTTTACTTTTGTTGATCTTTGCTATTGTTTTCTTCATCTCTATTTCATTTATTTTTACTCTGATCTTTATGAATTCTTTCCTTATACTAACTTTAGGATTTGTTTGTTCTTTCTCTAGTTGCTTTAGTTGTAAGGTTAGGTTATTTATTTGAGATTTTTCTTGTTTCTTGAGGTAAGATTATATTGCTATAAACTTCCCTCTTAGAATTGCTTTTGCTGCGTCCCATTAGTTTTCAATTGTTGTGTTTTCATTGTCATTTGTCTCTAGGTATTTTTCAATTTCTTCTTTGACTTCTTCAATGATCCATTGGTTGTTTAGTAACATATTGTTTAGCCTCCATGTAGCTGTGTTTTTTTATGTTTTTTTTTCTTGTAATTGATTTCTAATCTCTGTTGTGGTTGGAAAAGATGCTTGATATGATTTCAGTTTTCTTAAATTTACCTAGGCTTGATTTGTGGCCGAAGATGTGATCTATCTTGGAGTATGTTCCGGGTGCACTTGAGAAGAAAGTGTATTCTGCTGCTTTTGAATGGAAGGTCCTTTTGATATCAATTAAGTCTATCTGGTCTAATGTGTCATTTAAGGCTTGTGTTTTCTTATTAATTTTCTGTCTGGATGATCTGTACATTGGTGTAAGTGAGGTGTTAAAGTCCCCTACTATTATTGTGTTATTGTCAATTTCCCCTTTTATGGCTGTTAGCATTTGGCTTATATAGATATATATTTTTTAAAGATTTTTTTGGATGTGGACTATTTTTAAAGTCTTTATTGAATTTGTTACAATACTGCTTCCGTTTTATGTTTTGGTTTTTTGGCCACGAGGCCTGTGGGATCTTTGCTTCCTGACCAGGGATCAAACCCATCCACACCCCTTGCATTGGATGGCAAAGTCTTAACCACTGGACTGCCAGGAAAGTCCCCAACATGTGGCTTATATATTGAGGTGCTCCTGTTTAGTGCATATATATTTAAAATTGTTACGACTTTTTCTTGGATTGATCCCTTGATCATTATGTAGTGTCCTTCCTTATCTCTTGTAAAAGTCTTTTTTTTTAGTTTCTTATTTATATTTTATTCTATTCATTTTTTTTAATTTTGTTTTTTTATACAGCAGTCTCTTATTAGTTATCTATTTTATACATATTAGTGTATATATGTCAATCCCACTCTCCCAATTCATCTCACCCCCACCCTCACCCCCACTTTCCCCACTTGGTGTCCATACGTTTGATCTCTACATCTGTGTCTCTATTTCTGTCTTGCAAACCGGTTCATCTGTACCATTTTTCGTGATTCCACATATATGCGTTCATATACGATATTTGTTTTTCTCTTTCTGACGTATTTCACTCTATATGACAGTCTCTATGTCTATCCACGTCTCTTCAAATGACTCAATTTCATTCCTTTTTATGGCTGAGTAATATTCCATTGTATATATGTACCATATCTTCTTTATCAATTCATCTGTTGATGGGCATTTAGGTTGCTTTCATGACCTGGCTATTGTAAATGGCGTCACTATGAACATTGGGGTGAATGTGTCTTTTTGAATTTTGGTTTTCTCTGTCTATATGCCCAGTAGTGGGATTGCTGGGTCATATGGTAATTCTATTTTTAGTTTTTTAAGGAACCTCCATACTGTTCTCCATAGTGGCTGTATCAATTTACATTCCCACCAACAGTGCAAGAGGGTTCGCTTTTCTCCACACCCTCTCCAGCATTTATTGTTTGTAGATATTTTGATGATGGCCATTCTGACTGGTGTGAGGTGATACCTCATTGTAGTTTTGATTTGCATTAGTCTAGTAATTAGTGATGTTGAGCAGCTTTTCATGTGCATATTGGCCATCTGTATATCTTCTTTGGAGAAATGTCTATTTAGGTCTTCTGCCCATTTTTGGATTGGGTTGTTAGTTTTTTTTAATATTGAGCTGCATGAGCTGCTTATATATTTTGGAGATGAATACTTTCTCTGTTGATTCATTTGCAAATATTTTCTCCCATTCTGAGTGTTGTCTTTTCATCTTGTTTATAGTTTCATTTGCTGTATAAAAGCTTTTAAGTTTAATTAGGTCCCATTTGTTTATTTTTGTTTTTACTTCCATTACTCTAGGAGGTGGGTCAAAAAAGATCTTGCTGTGATTAATGTCAAGGAGTGTTCTTCCTGTGTTTTCCTCTAAGAGTTTATAGTGTCCTGTCTTACATTTATGTCTTTAATCCATTTTGAGTTTATTTTTGTGTATGGTGTTAGGGAGTGTTCTAATTTCATTCTTTTACATGTAGCTGTCCAGTTTTCCCAGCACCACTTATTGAAGAGGCTGTCTCTTCTCCATTGTATATTCTTGCCTCCTTTGCATAGATTAGGTGACCATATATGCGTGGGTTTATCTCTGTGCTCTCTATACTGTCCATTGATCTATATTTCTGTTTTTGTGCCAGTACCATATTGTTTTGATTACTGTCACTTTGTAGTATAGTCTGAAGTCAGGGAGTCTGATTCCTCCAGCTCCACTTTTTTCCCTCAAGATTACTTTGGCTACTCAAGGTCTTTTGTGTCTCCATACAAATTTTAAGATTTTTTTCCTCTAGTGCTATAAAAATGCCATTGGTAACTTGATAGGATTGCATTGAATCTATAGTTTGCTTTGGGTAGTATAGTCATTTTCACAATGTCGATTCTTCCAATCCAAGAACATGGTATATCTGTCCATCTGTTTGTGTCATCTTTGATTTCTATCATCAGGGTTTTATAGTTTTTTGAGTATAGGTCTCTTACCTCCTTAGGTGGGTTGACTCCTAGATATTTTATTCTTTTTGTTAAAATGGTGAATGGGATTGTTTCCTTAATTCCTCTTTCTGATCTTTCATTGTTAGTGTATAGGAATGCAAGAGATTTCTGTGCATTAATTTTGTATCCTGCAACTTTACCAAATTCATTGATTAGCTCTAGTAGTTTTCTGGTGGCATCTTTAGGATTCTCTATGTATAGTATCATGTCATCTGCAGACAGTGACAGTTTTGCTTCTTATTTTCCAATTTGTATTCCTTTTATTTATTTTTCTTCTCTGATTGCCATGGCTAGGACTTCCAGAACTATGTTGAATAATAGTGGTGAGAGTGGGCATCCTTGTCTTCTTCCTCATCTTAGAGGAAGTGCTTTCAGTTTTTTACCATTGAGATTGATGTTTGCTGTGGGTTTGTTGTATATTGTCTTTATTAAGTTGAAGTAGGTTCCCTCTGTGCCCACTTTTTGGAGAGGTTTTATCATAAATGGGTGTTGAAATTTGTCAAAAGCTTTTTCTGCATCTATTGAGATGATCATATGGTTTTTATTCTTCGATTTGTTAATAGGTGTATCACATAGATTTGCATATATTGAAGAAACCTTGCATTCCTGAGGTAAATCCCACTTGATCATGGTGTATAATCCTTTTAATGTGTTGCTGGATTTTGTTTGCTAGTATTTTGTTGAGGAATTTTGCGTCTGTATTTATCAGTGATACTGGTCTGTAATTTTCTTTTTTTGTAGTATGTTTGTCTGGTTTTGGTATCAGGGTGATGGTGGCCTCGTAGAATGAGTTTGGAAGTGTTCCTTCCTCTGCAGTTTTTTGGAAGATTTTGAGAAGGATGGGTGTTAGCTCTTCTCTACATGTTTGATAGAATTCATCTGTGAAGCCATCTGGTCCCGGACTTTTGTTTGTTGGAAGATTTTATTTTTTCTCTCATAAATCTTTATGTTTATTTATTTTTTTATTGAAATATAGTTGTGTTGGAAGATTTTTAATCACAGTTTCACTTTCATTACTTGGTATTGGTCTGTTCCTATTTTTCTGTTTGCTCCTGGTTCAGTCTTGGAAGTTTAGACCTTTCTAAGAGTTTGTCTATTTCTTCCAGCTTGTCCATTTTATTGGCATAGAGTTGCTTGTAGCAGTCTCCTAAGATGTTTTGTATTTCTGCAGTGTCCATTGTAACATCTCCTTTTTCATTTCTAATTTTATTGGTTTGAATCCTCTCCCTCTTTTTCTTGATGAGTCTGGCTAAAGATTTATCAATTTTGTTTATCTTCTCAAAGAACCAGCTTTTAGTTTTATTGATCTTTGGTATTGTTTTCTTTCTTTCTATTTTGTTTATTGCTGTTCTGATCTTTATGATTTCTTTCCTTCTACTAACTTTGGGTTTTGTTTGTTCTTCTTTATCTAGTTCCTTTAGGTGTAAGGTTAGATTGTTTGAGATTTTTCTTTTTTCTTGAGGTAGGATTGTATTGCTATAAACTTCCCTCTAAGAACTGGTTTTGCTGCATGCTGTAGGTTTTGGATCATCGTGTTTTTGTTGTTATGTGTCTCTAGGTAGTTTTTGATTTCCTCTTTGATTTCTTCAGTGATCTCTTGTTTATTTAGTAACATACTGTTTGACCTCCATGTGTTTGTGTTTCTTACCTATTTTTCCTTGTAATTTATTTCTAATCTCATAGTGGTGTGGTCGGAAAATATGCTTGATATGAGTTCAGTTTTCTTAAATTTACTGAGGCTTGGTTTGTGACCCAAGATGTGATCTGTTCTGGACAATGGTCCATGTGCACTTGAGAAGAAAGTGTGATCTGCTGTTTTTGGATGGAATGTCCTATAAATATCAATTAGGTCCATCTTGTTCAATGTATCATTTAAAGCTTATGTTTCCTTATTTATTTTCATTTTGCATGATCTGTCCCTTGGTGAAAGTGAGGTATTACAGTCCCCCAATATTATTGAATTACCTTTGATTTCCTCTTTTATAGCTGTTAGCATTTGCCTTATGTATTGAGGTACTCCTATGTTGGGTGCAAATATATTTATAATTGTTATATCTTCTTGGATTGATCCCTTGATCATCATGTAGTGTCCTTCCTTGTCTCTTGTAACAGTTTTTATTTTAAAGTCTATTTGATATGAGTATTGCTACTCCAGCTTTCTTTTGATTTCCGTTTGCATGGTATATCTTTTTTCATCCTCTCACTCTCAGTTTGTATGTGTCCCTAGGTCTGAAGTGGGTCTCTTTTAGACAGCATATATATGGGTCTTGTTTTTGTATCCATTCATCAAGCCTGTGTCTTTTGGTTGGAGCTTTTAATCCATTCACATTTAAGATAATCATCAATATGAATGTTCCTATTACCATTTTCTTAATTGTTTCCAGTTTGTTTTTGTAGGTCCTTTTCTTTTCTTGTGTTTCCCATTAGAAAAGTTCCTGTAGCATTTGTTGTAGAGCTGGTTTGGTGGTGCTTAAGTCTCTTAGGTTTTGCCTGTCTGTAAAGCTTTTGGTTTCTCCGTCGAATCTGAATGAGATCCTTGCCGGGTAGAGTAATCTTGGTTTTAGGTTCTTCACTTTCATCACTTTAAATATATCATGCCACTCCCTTTTGGCTTGTAGAGTTTCTGCTGAGAAGTCAGCTGTTAACCTCATAGGAGTTCCCTTGTATGTTATTTGTCATTTTTCCCTTGTTGCTTTTAATAATTTTTCTGTCTCTAATTTTTGTCAGTTTGATTACTATGTGTCTTGGTGTATTTCTCATTAATTTTATCCTTCCTCGGACTTTCTGCACTTCCTGGACTTGGGTGGCTATTTCTTTTCCCATGTTATGGAAGTTTTTGACTATAATCTTTTAAAATATTTTCTTGGGTCCTTTCTCTCTCTCTTCTCCTTCTGGAACCCCTATAATATGAATGTTGGTACATTTAATGTTCTCCCAGAGATTTCTTAGGCTGTCTCCATTTCTTTTCATTCTTTTTTCTTTATTCTGTTCCCAGCAGTGAATTCCACCATTCTGTCTTTCAGGTCACTTATCTGTTCTTCTGCCTCAGTTATTTTGTTATTGAATCCTTCTAGTGTATTTTTCATTTCAGTTATTATATTGTTCATCTCTGTTTATTTGTTCTTTAGTTTTTCTAGGTATTTTTTCTTTAATTCTTCTAGGTCTTTGTTAAACATTTCTTGCATCTTCTCGATCTTTGCCTCCATTCTTTTTCTGAGGTCCTGGATCATCTTCACTATCATTATTCTGAATTCTTTTTCTGGGAGGTTGCCTATCTCCAGTTCATTTAGTTGTTTTTTCTGGGGTTTTATCTTGTTCCTTCATCTGATCCATAGCCCTCTGCCTTTTCATCTTGTCTGTCTTTCTGTGAATGTGGTTTTTGTTCCACAGGCTGCAGGACTATAGTTCTTCTTGCTTCTGCTGTCTGCCATCTGGTGGATGAGGCTATCTAAGAGGCTTGTGTAAACTTACTGATGGTAGGGACTGGTGGTGGGTAGAGCTGGGTGTTGCTCTGGTGGGCAGAGCTCAGTAAAACTTTAATCTGCTTGTCTGCTGATGAGTGGGGCTGAGTTCCATCCCTGTTGGTTGTTTGACCTGAGATAACTCAGTACTGGAGGTTACAGGCTCTTTGGTGTGGCTAATGTCAGAATCCAGACTCCGGGAGGGCTCATGCTAAGGAGTACTTCCCAGAGCTTCTGCTGCCTGTGTCCTTGTCCCCGTGATGAGCCATAGCCCCCCTTTCCCAACCCCCCCCCACCTCTGCAGGAGACCCTCCAACACTAGCTGGTAGTTCTGGTTCAGTCTTCTATGGGCTCACTTCTCCTTCTGCCTGGGTCCTGATGTGCACACAACTTTGCATGTGCCCTCCAAGAGTGGAATCTCTGTTTACCCCAGTCCGGTTGAAGTCCTGCAATCAAATCCCGACACCCTTCAAAGTTTTATTCTCTGGGAATTCCTATTCCCATTGCTGGACCCCCAGGTTGGGAGACCTGATGTGGGGCTCAGAACCTTCACTCCAGTGGGTGGACTTCTGTGGTATAATTGTTTTCCAGTTTGTGAGTCACCCACCCAGCAATTGTTGGATTTGATTTTATTGTGATTGCGCCCCTCCTACCATCTCATTGTGGCTTTTCCTTATCTTTGCATACGGGGGATCTTTTTTGGTGAGTTCCAGTGTCTTCCTGTCAATGATTGTTCAGCAGTTGGTTGTGATTCTGGTGCTCTCACAAGAGGGAGTGAGCGCACATCCTTCTACTAAGCCATCTTGAACCAATGTTGCCTCTTATAACAGTCTTTATTTTAAAGTCTATTTTGTTTGATATGAGTATTGCTACTCCAGCTTTCTTCTGATTTCCATTTGCATGGGATATCTTTTTCCATCCCCTCACTTTCAGTCTGTATGTGTCCTTAGGTCTGAAGTGGGTCTCTTGTAGACAGCGTATTTATAGGTCATGTAAATTATGTTTTATTTAGAAATAGGAAAGAAAATAAAAATAAATGGAGTGATTACCAGTTATTGTTGGAAAGATTCAATACCGTAAAAATAGCATTAACTCTAAAGCATTGGAAGGATGATAAAATCCTAATAGACTTGTTCCTGGAATTTGGCACATGATCTTCACATAGATATGCAAGTGAACAGGCCTTGAAAAGCCAAGAAACACTCTTATATACAGCATGTCTTTGGATCTTGCTTGTTATTGATCCTGACATTTTCCTGTTTTTTTAAGTGGAGTGTTTTCTACATTAATATTTAATGCAGTGTTAGATATTGTTGGTTTCAATTTTACCACTTTATCATGTGTTTTCTGCTTACTTATCCCCTCCACTTCATTTCCTGATTTTTCTGTTCCTTGTTTTCTGACTTCTTTTTAGAATATTTCACCTTTTAAAAAAATTTCATTTTAGTCCATCTATAGGCTTTTTAGCTATACCAATTTGCATAGGTTTTAATGGTTGCTCTCAGGATTACTTTCAAAGACTATGAAAGGTCTAAGATTCTACCTGATTTGCAAGCTAACAAATTAGCTTGCTCCAATTTCATAGATGCTGGCAGAAGACATTTCTGGGTCAGAGATAAGGGCCTCTTTATTATTCATACTAATAGTAGTTGACAGTGTATCAGGAATATCTTTCATGGCTTCCTGAGGCCCATTTCTCACAGGGCAACATGATGTGAATCAGGTGACATCTGTACACATAGTGAGTTGCATAACAGAAAATGGACCCTAAGCTCAGGGAACCTGATTATTTTATAATAGGGTTGTAAACCTGCCTGCCCTTTGCTTTGGAGTATATGTTATCTTTATTGGACTACAGTTATTATGCCTGCCCAGTGCTTCAGAAGGAGATAATATATATTCCAAGACTAAAGACAGAAACCATCTCTGCACATAAAATGTGCAGAGTGTGAGAGACCTAGAATGAGTTGTTTTCCACAGCATACATTCTTCATGTCTACACAAGTGAACATTTTCCCTGAAAACACCATACCAGTGACTACTCCAATTTATCTGACAATGACTGGGACAAAATTTACTCAATTCATCTCATGAAGCATTTTACATTTACTATGAAGCAGCAGGATGAGTTCCACTGCAGTATTAATCTTGACCATGCCCACAAACAGCTGGATAAATCTCTTACACCATCGCAATCTACACTTGAAAACCAGATGGCTTTCTCCTTAAGTTTCTGTATTGACTTTTCCACTTAGCTGGAGGCATTCATCTTTAGGATGTATTACTGATTGCACAGATTCCACCTTAGCCCATAAAGTGGAGATCTAAGGCTACTCTAGCACCCCGTACAACGTTAACCAATAAATTGAGACTGACCTGAAAGGATTCTAAGGCCTAGGTAGTACTGATCACTTAAGCTAAAGTCAAGGACAAATTCTATATCACTTTTTCTAATTGACTTATTCCCATAAAAGGGAATAACTGCCCTCCAAATGTACGTAAGTAATGAGTCATTCATCCTTCTGGGAAGCAATCCCAGAAGAGTAGTCTTATTTTGAGGACATCTCCACAGTCATTTGAGGCTACATAATATACTGGGGTGTTTTCTTAAATACTTGAAAATATTTTATGACCACTCCTAAGATGCAAATTACTGTGTTTTCAGGAGGGAGGCAACTTAATGAGCAGTTTCCACAAAAGCAATATAGTTCCAGGGTAAACATGGAAATAAAGTGTTGTTGATAATTGTTTGGAAGTGCATAATGTGAAAAGTGTATTAGTTGGAGGTACACCAGGGGTACAGGCTGACAATAAGTTTTCCCAAGTAGTTGGTAGGCAGGCCTTATAGGACCCCAGTTCAGTTGCAATGATTGAGCCCCGTTGGTTGGTGGTGGTGGTTGTTAGGAGGTACTAATACTCTAATTTGTACTGTTTGTCGACACCACCAGCCAGATGACTTTCACTTTTCCCATGGAATGTCTGAGTGATGGCTATGGAAATGCAGTAGGGAATACATTCAGAGATGTTTACAGGTGCTTTTTGTGGGAGCTGGGACCATTCACTGCTGTTTCTGATAGACATCTAAGAGAATGACAGTCATGCCATGGTCAGAAACATCAAGTAGAAGATAGTAGACCTAGCTGCCACAGTTTGATACAGGGGAGAACTTTCTCCTTTGTGTGGAAATCTCCACAGTTCATCCCTTGAAGCAAAGTTCATTAAGGTCTCTCTCTCTCTCTCTTTCCCCTATACCTCCTGATTCCTGAAGGTGTTCCCTCTTCACATGCCAAGGTCATTGTTCTTTTTACAGAGCCACAAAATCTGGTGCAGGAGGAATAGGAGCATTTTTATAAAACTTACTGAGGTACATTTTTACTCTACTTTGTCCCACATGGGCTAGTGATGGGTTACATGGTAAACTGTACTCAAACCAGTGGTCATTATTCTTATGATCTAGGATCATTTCAATCCAACAAGAAAATCCAAATGGCTAAACCAGAATTAAGTTAGAATTTCCTAGGCTCCCTTTTGGCTGTGTTGCTACCAGTAGATAGTATCAAGTAATCTGAACTGGGGTTTCCAGTGGGGGAAAGAAGAAGCATCATGCCCTGGAATGGTCAGTTTGGAATCCCAAATTTTCAACATCGATCTAAATGACCTCCTATTCCTTTTGTCCTGATTTTTGACTAGGAAGTGGTTGAGAGGATATCATCCTTTTCTTGACCAAAGTGCCTTGTGAAAGTTTGTGGTGCAAGAGGAAGTGAGGAAGGTAGAGTCAGAAATCTTTTTTGAGTTCATTTTTGAGGAGGTCATTCCAGTGCTCAAGAATACCAGATTCATGTGGATGGTAGGGAAAGTGGCACGTCCACCAAACACCTTCACTATCAGCCCGTTATTGTTTTGCTATAAAAGTTATACCGAGTGAATGCAAATGAGAGATGAAAATATAGCAAAAATTTGTTTCAAGGGTCATAGTAGTGTACCCCGAGTTAACTGATTAGACTGGAACAGCAACATTGTAGCTTGAAAAAATGTCTAGCTGTGATGAGGCAACAATAACCTTTAGAAGGCTTAAAAGTCTGATGTTGTCAATCCCCCAGGAGTGGGCAGGGGCAAATCCCTGTGCTTTGTGAAAAAATGCAGTGTGACCCCCCTCACCACAATGAGGTGTCAGCTTTTGGTAGAAACCACAGGTCTGGGATGCAGTGATAGCCTCTGCTTCAGAGATCATAGAGTCCTTTACTTTATGGCCTGTCTATGATAGTGGACATGTTGCCATTCTGCTATAGTGGGTCTGGGCAGCAATAGTAACAATCTAGGGAGTGTAGACTCAATCAGCAGCTTGATTTTAGTTGCTCTTATTAGAGAATAGATCTTTTCTATGATGTCCACGCAAGTGGTCCAAGTAGTCTGACAGCAGCTGAAATGTGTTTCTCTATAGTTTGTGGACTCAGAGAGGGATAGCTTTAATCTGACAGTCTGTAGCTTTCCAAGTGGCTAATCAAAGGGCCAGGCTCTTGGCATTAACCCAAGACTCAATATAGCTGTAAAAATTTTAAAGCAAAGAACAGAGCTATGAAAACAGCCTTGAGTTCTGGCCTTTGGGAGTGACAACATCTGCTTCTGTTCTGCATGTCTGGCAATTAGATAGGAGACTTCCCAGTCCACATCATGGGCTTTCAGTTTAGCTAAATCATCAGTGTAGATTATGTCACAGGTATTTAGGAGAATATCTGTGAATCAAGAGTTCCGTTGAACCAGTAGTTTTGCTTCACATAGCAAAGGGTAAAGTTTCCTCCAAAAGGACAGTTTCTCCTTTTCCATGTAGAGACAGGATGGTGTTGGGGCAGGGGTGGCTGTGCTCTTGAATACACCATTTCCCTTTGACACATGTGGCTAGTTAGGCCCTTCCTACCTTGTTGCTGTTGAGTCCGAGTTGACCCACCCCAAAATAGTATATCAGGATGGAGAATGACAGATTTCCATGTGTCATACATTCAGTTTCCACAAGAGCCCAGTGGCAAACTAATAGCTGAGGCACGTCAAGAGGACGGTGAATCCAACATCAAAGTGTTGCCTCCTCGTGTAAGCTCCCTCCATTTGCCAGTGTTTTCACTTGGTGAAATCGACAGTGATGGAGATTTATGGCTCAAAGTGGTTTCAGGGTCGTGCGGTTCCAAAGGTTCTAGCACAAGCCTGCATGTGGCTTTTCCCAATCAGGACGATCCCTTCCACCACTTATGAGCATGTACAGTAAAGGTGTGTAAATATTAGCAGTGGTTTTATATTTAGCAGTTGAAGCCACAACAATAATATGTTGAATCAACCCACAGGGTCTCATCCATAAGGTTGTATTAGCTCCCCTTCACTATGGTGAACTCTGCCCAAACCCCATTAGCTGATTCTGGGCATTCACTACCCTGCAAGGCTGGATAAGATGTTAACTTGAGAACCTGTATCAGTAGAGCTATACAAGTTTGAGTCCCTCTTTTCCCCCCCAACTCTCCAGTATGCTATGACATATGTGGATGACTTTTGTTCTTCTTTGGGGACAAGGAGATATTAGTGCTACTATTAAATCTTTCCCCTTAAAGCAACAGAGGTCCGATGAGAAGTGTTGGAAGGTATCGGGGTGGGGAGGGACAAGAACAGCTGCACACCAGTAAGTAAGAGACATTTACTTTCGGTTTTCGGTGGTTGGGCCACTCTCAGAGCTAAAATTGTATCAATTTCTAATGTTTTCGATTCACCAGAATCTTTACATCAACATTATTTCTCCTATGGAGGTTTCTTGACTCAGAAGCAGTTCTGGAACTAGAAGGAGCGAGCGTTGCACTCACTTTGGGCGGAAAGTTTAAGGAGGTGCCAAAAAGCTGAGTAAAGAATATAAAGTAATATTTTAAAGCAGTATTTTAAAAGACAGGAAATTAATGCAAAAACTCCATGGTGAACAAAATTTTAAAATTTGAATATACTATATTACCCTGCACTTGGATGATTTACTCTCTTGTTCTACCCTAATCCTGGCCCGTGGGACTCTGTTTTATGGATGCTGGTAGAAGACGTGAGACTCCTGAGTGTGAAGTCATGGACTTATTTACTCAAGGTGCAGCAAATAGCATTAGCTTTATGTTTGCATCAGTGCACCTTCACCCCCAGTCCCATGAAGATGATGTGAAGGGGCCAAGTAGATGCCACACATGTGGTAGAGGGCCTCGTGCACAGCTAAGGAACCCCAAGCTTAGAGAACCTGAATCTCTTATAGTGGACAGGAAAGCAGTCTGACTTTTGCTCCAGAGGAAGACAGTATCTATTATCATGGACAGAAAACAAACCTGCCACTTGTTCCAAAGGGAGACACTATGTCTATCTTCAGAAGCTGTCTGCTAGACAAACATCCTTGGTGAGATTGTCTGGAACATAGGCTCTGCTTACAGGATATGCAGAAATGCAGGTGACTCATGGAGAGTCATCTCCTAAAATATCCAGTAAAAGACTAAAAATAGAATGGGTAACTTCTGAATCAGTAGGTGTAAAAAAGAGACATAATGAAATTTCTTCTATTTAATTCAAATACATAAATAATAAGTGTGGCCAGATTAAATTTGCTCGTGAAAGTGAAGTAGTCTCAGGTTGGTGAAATAAAATCTAGCTATATTCTCTTTGAAAGACAAAAACCTAAAGCCCTCTTATTCCTCCCTTATGATTTCTAAATCCCTGTTTTTATTTAACAAACACATAGCACTTACTATTCCCCTGGCACAGTTCAGAGTGTTTTATAAATTAATTTAATTCTTATAATAACCAAAAGAGGTTTTACTACCACTATTACCCATTTGCCGGTCAAGGAAAATGAGATACAGAGAGGTTAAATGAATTTCCTGAGGCCGTCTGTTTGTACCTGATCAAGACAAGGTTCGAACCCTGGCTCTGTGGCTCCAGGATCTGCTCTCTCACCATGTTCTGCTGCCTCTTCAATTGTTTTAAACACATTGTGCCCATCCCCTAACCCTGCCACAAGCACCCTTACTTTCTGAGAAACCATTCTAGTCTCTCAAAGACTTGAACTCTTCATGTAGCCAGAAAACCTGAAAGTGGAAGAACTGGGAGATTTATACCTGTGAACATTCATCGCAAAGGACCTGGAGTAGCTCTGTGTGTACCACATAAAATAGACTTGAGTACAAATCAAAGCGAAATAAAACAATCTCTTAGGGGTAGGATAAATCAAATTAAAAATTCATGAATAGAATATACATTTTCTGAAGCTGTGTGAGGAGTAATAATATTTCCTCAAACTATGTAAAGTAAAACCTAACCAAATAATTTGGTTAAAGAGGCAAATGATTCGACTAAATAGGCAAGTCTAAAACCATCATAGAAAATGTTAACAAACTTGAGTTTGGAAAGTGATGAATACAACATCAAGATATTATGTTCCCCCATGATCTAGTAAACGGTTAAGGATTAACCTTCACAGCTTAAGAACAAACTATAAAACTGGGCAAAATATATAAGGAATCTGTTTGACTACATTTAGGCAGAAGCCAACAATCACAAAAGCCCTATGTTTAAATATCATTACTTTAGGGGTTATGGCTTCAAAGTTATGAGCTTTGGGGGGAAGCAAAGATCCAGCCCATAGCAGTGTCACAACCAAACCCAGCCATAACGGATACAAGTCCTTTACCATTCCCATCTGAAAAAACAACCATTCTTTCCCAGAATCCCATGTTACTTTCCATTTATTGCCCTTTTTCTTCCATTTATTTTTCAAGTATCTTATAATTTAGAAAGACTCACAGTCTCCACTTATGCACCTTCCATTTGCTCCTGGTCCAATGAGTGTTGATCTTTACTTCATTATCAAAGCCACCGATGACTTCCATGTTGCTAAGTCCATGGGCACTCCAGTCTTCCTTTGGCTTGATCACTTTTTCTACCTTGAAACACTCTGTTCTTTTGGATTTTTTTAATAGCGGGCATAACCTTTTCTTCCCCCTCTATGCTTCAGATAGTTCTTTTTGTTTAGAGAAGCAATTTTATAAAACCATTAAATGTGCCATATGCACAGACATATAAAACCACAGACTGTCTGATTCCCAAAGCCTTTGTTTGCTTGCCTTTTTTAGATGTATCATGGGCATTTTTCCCTGAGTCATTTTTAATTTTTTAAAAACCACTTTATTGAGGTATGATTGACATGTAAAAAGCTGAACAGCTTTAGTGTATAGAACTCAGTTGAGCTATAAGTGTATAGCCACGAAGCATGATAAAAATGGGGCCCGCGTGAAGAGATTGGTACCCTTATAAAAAGAGGAAGAGAGATCAGAACTCTCCAGCATGTTAAGATAAAACAAGAAGACGGCTCTCTGCAAGTCCGGAAAGTGGACCTCACCAAGAACTAAATCTGCTGACAACTTGATCTTGGCTTCTCAACCTCCAAAGCTGTGGAAAAGAAAAAAAAAAAAAAAAAGTCTATTGTTTAGCCAAAAAAATGAGAAAATAAATTAGTTGAAAGTTGTGTGAAGAGTGATAGGAACTGAACATTCAACAGTATTCTGACAAATATTTATCAGTACCTCAAATGATCTAGACCACTCCACATAAACAAAATAGACATATGATCCTTTGAAAAATACTTAGTGTCATACTAGAGTTCATAATCACCCTTATACTGTGATGCCGACCTTTTTTTAAGAAGAGGAGAATGTAGTACTACAGATTTATTCAAATCTATCACTTCCTCTTCTCGTCCCTATCCTCTTATAATTTGTAAACATAACATGTCTAAAATATAGGTGCAAGGGTTGGGATTGATAAAGTCAGTGAGCAGGGAAATGCTAAACAGCTCTAAGAAGGCCTGAGATGGCTTATATACCAAGCCAGTACACTGAAATATGTGCAGTACTCACCCAAGTGGATGTGTAAAGTGATCCCATGTAATGTGGAAAGGAAGTATTAGAACTTCTATCTATTTGTATTGTATATTATATACAGAAAATAAAGCTTTACCAATGTATAACATACAATTGGCAGACATATTTATAGTTTATGAAAATATACATATATTAGGATACATTTTAAGGAGGTCACCATTTAGACTGTTTGAAGTCCATTGATGTAAATAGCTATACTCATCAAGTAAAGATGAAAAAATTCTTTTGTTTTTATTTTTAGATTAATTTAATAAGAAGAATCTCATTAGAGCCATATAGAACAGATTATTGCTATAATTCAGATATGAAGATAGAACCTAATATGCTATAATAGGGAGAATCTAAATGTGGATAATAAGACTTAGCACACATATTTTCACAAAGGTGACATATTCTCCAATTCACACCCATCTCTAGTATCTGCAAAAAATAATTTTTAACTGCCAGTGGCATTTTGAGTGACTTCCATTTAGTAAGGTACTCTCTTTCATTCCACTTAGAGATCAAATTTCTAATGGTTTAAAAAGTGTGCTGATTTAGGTGTGGGAGCTATGCTGAGCAGTGTGAGGATCATTACTGTTATTTGAAGGTTTTCTTAGCAACCTTGCTTTAAATATTCCCTTTGCTCTGCCCAGATGGTGAAGAGCTAACCTGGAAAGCAAAAGCTGAGCAAGTCCTTTACATGGAGGTGATATGAAGTGACTTCCTTTTTCTAAAGTACTGATAATACCCACATAGCCACTCCAAAATATATGCCATGCTGTATCTGTTACTACTGTCTGTTTTTTGAAAATGCATTATTGTTTTTGTTTGTTGGTATTTTTTTCTTAATCTGTTTATAGACATTTAGGTGATATATAAAATGCATTCTTTAAGGAATGGGATTTAGAAATAGACAGGTGTTCTTCCTAAAGTTTTGGATTTTACTTTTCTCTAAATACATTTAGATTGTGTGATAAACTTTAGACGTTAGATAAAAATACAAAATAAACTTGTTTGTTCTTAGGCTCCAAAGCTAATTGTCTTAAAAATGTAGCCATGCCAATAGATTGCAATACAAGAAGATTATAAAGTGATGGTTAGATGTTAATAACAGTAACGCAGAACATTAAGGCAAGTGACATTTACATAAGTATCTTGATCTTAATACATGTAATTTACATATGAAAATTTAATCACCATAGAGATAAACAGCTGCAATGTTTAATTAAACTCTCCACACAAAATCAGCCTGCAAGAAGTAGTTTGTCACTGCTAATTCATCACAATTCTCTTAAGTATTCTTTAAAATAAAAATGCAAAATAAATGACTCTTACTGATAATTTAACTTCTGGTTACTTTGTATTTTAATTGTATCATCAAAGCCTGTTGAGAATAAGATAAAGATTCTAGGTTTATATTCACTCTGTTTAGAAGGCAAAGCATAAACATATAGAGAACAAATGTGTTTGTTTACAAACTTACGAGTCACCAGCACAACAGCACTAAAGGATAATTTAAGAAGTGTTAATGCCCAAATAAGTTGTAGGTAATGAAGGTCTATAAGAGTCTTTCTCAATGGAGTTTTGAAGACAGAATGAATTATACACAGAAATTAATGCCAGCATTAGCCAGAAAAAGAGTAACCACTGCTAGCTTAGAATACATAAAACTAAAAAATTTAATTGAATTTTAAGATCGCAGAGACACTAAACAGAAAAGAGAATGGGTTAATACATAAATGCTGTAGAAAGTCATCCTTGGGAAATAGGACACGAACAAATGGCAGATTTTGTTTCCATGCATCTTATTTGTATAAACAGATGCATTTATTCATTCGTTTACTAAAAAATGAGCCTACTATATACCAAGCATAATGCTGTACACTAGCATAAAATAGTGGCTTAGGTTAGCTTTTAATGTGACATTTAAATTGATTGCAGCCTTCTCTGTATAGAGAGACTCAAAATGTATTGAATAGAAAAAGAAGACGATTAGATATATTCATGATAAAGCAAAAGGCTTCTGGAAATCGGGACTGTGCTCCAAGCCTCTTAATTTTTTTCACCTAAGTTCAGATGGTTGATATTATAAATAAAATGCATAGCACTCATTTAAGTGCAAATGAAATGAAATTGGACCTTGGAAAGTGGACATTGTTCATGAGTTGGTCCCTAGATATGCTTTTAATGTTGAGAGCACCCAAGTTCTGTCCCAAAATGTCTCCAAATCACTACGTTTGTACAGTTGTCTGGAAGAAATAAAAGCTGTCTTTTCCAAGTATACCAGGAATATGCTATAAATTACATTATTAATTTCAGTAATTTTGTTTTCTGTTAAACTGACCTGTAAATTAATAGCATGCCAAATATTTTATAGTCTTATACATATGAAGAAATTGAGCCAAGACCTTCAGATTTGTAAGAACAAAACCATGTCATGGAGTAAGCTGGGAGTCACAACATCTGAACGACCATAAGAGAAAGCTATTATATGCACTTATATTTTTCTCCATGCTTTACATAAGGCAGCTCATCTTGGGCCTGGAGGTTGTTCAGTTTCAATAGCGCAAAATGAATGACTTGGCTTAGACAACCTGAAATTTTATGCACTAAATCCCCAAAATCCTAGGACTTTATTTCACACATTTAAATATTCAGAACTAATATTAAATATTAAGAACTGATTTAACACTTTGTAGTTGTATGTATGCACGCATGTGTGTATACAGTGAGAGAAAAATCTGTACTTATTTCCTCTCTATTTATATATGTACATAAAATCCCTCTCTACAAAGATATTAGAACCTGAAAGTGGTTAGTTAGCTGAAAAGTCAGGAGGTATAAAAAATAATACCTAATCCCTTAAAAATTTAATATTAGTTCAAACTGGGCACATCCATTCAGCAATCTTTTAAATGTAGGGCCTAAGTCCTTTCTTGAAGTATTAAGCCTGCTGATTAGGATTGGAAATTAACTTTCTTGCATAAACAAGTGCTATGATAAATAAGTTGTGGTTTCTAGTCTGCTTTTCTTTAAAGGAGTCACAAATTTAAATGTACCTGTGATATGATGTGAATGAAGTATTATCTTTAAAAGTTTCCCCAGACTTTTATACTTGTCTCTTCTGTACCCAATTAGGTAATTTTTACACCCATAGTTTATCAGTTTTTTATCATATTTAATTAAGCCATCCATGGTAAAGCTACACATCTGGTAGAAGCTGGTTTGTGTAAGCACATGATTCAAAGAGTGGGAGCAGAAGCGTGCATGTGTTCTAGAGCCTTTTGTTGTATTTTACTTAATCTTCAAAATAATCTCATAGAAATTAAGTGATTCACATAAAATTATGAAGTTATTCTGATCTCCATAAAAATACCAGGGATATTGCGTGATTCACATGAGGTTACAAAATTTGTAAGAGGCAAACTCTGAACTGAGACTGCAAGAACATTGCTAGGCTATTGTGTGATGAAAAATTTCCATGATAAAATCAGTAGCTTGGATTTTTCAAATCAGTTGAAGCTAAAATGAGTATAGACTCATTCTTTTACTGGTCTGAAACTGTACAGAAGGAACCACTGCCTAGTTATACCTGTTGCAAAACGTGGAATCTAATTTTAAACAGTTAGCCCAGCAGTAATTTTGTGGTACATTAACAGCTTACTCATTCCTGGCTTATTGTAAAGTAATTGACAAAAATTAAAGATACTAATTAGTATTAATGTGTTAGTGGATGGTGATTATACCAGCATCCTCTCACAACTGAAGATACAGCTTTAGGTATAAACTTTTTATGCCGCATTATAAGAGAGCTTTTCTTTAAATCTTGAAAATTAGGTGCTGATGTCCCCATACAGGTACTGGTGATTAAATTTATCTTATAGAATTTTTCTCCCTTATTTCCTCAAATTTTTTTGGTAGGTTTTACTCTTCCTTTTCAGTTTCACACATTGATATTTTATCCTTAGGAGCCCAGGATGCATTTCAGATTCCTACTTCCTGGTTTCTGTCACCTTACTGATCAAATCTTTAGGGAATAGTTTTTAATTTACAATGTTGTGTGGGAAAAGTTATTAAATGAGATGAATTGGATTGGATTAAATGTAAAGGTGCTTATTTTATGCTCCCATAGTCTCTCTCCACTTTTGATGGACGGGGACACGATTACCTGAGTTTAATGAAATAAACAAGAGTCTTGAATCAGGAAGAATATTTATTTTATGAGTTTTTTGAGATCTAAAATAATTTGTAGAAACCGGGAGTTTTATGTTATACATGTTGAAAACTTGGGATATCATTTCATGTTTATTTGTGTATTTGGCTAGGACCATTTGGTCGGTGATTGTCCAAGCAATGATTTTGCCAAGGGAAACCCATTTTAAAGATAAGCTTTATATAAGGTATGAATGTAATAAAATTCAGATTGTAAATTCTTGTTTTTCTTCGGCAAAGTTTCACCTGCTGTCTTGGATTTGGTTGAACTCATTTACATTCTTTGCTATGTGTCTGCAATGGCTGCTTCTGGTAGAATGGACAAATTATTTGATATTTTATTACATTAGAAATTTTAGCAATTGAGGTAATTAAGAATACTTTATTCTGTATTTTTCCCATTGAGACAAATAAAATTTATGGAGAGAAATCCTTTATAAGAAAAAAATACAGTTTAGCTTACCTTTTCTTTTCTGGATTAGTGAGCCAAACATTACAGCTGCCCATGTTGTCAAAATGCCATGAGAGAATTTAGTAGAAAAGAAGCCAACAATGTAGTCAGATTCTGACATTTAAATAAATGTTTTTACTGTTCCATCAAAATTAATGATTAACTTCAGCATTAGAAGCATGTATTTCAATAGTAGAGGGAAATTTTCCCACCATCACTTCAGAGCAAAAGTAACCCCGCGGCGTTATGAATATATATTTCAGACTAAGAGAAAAGATTGATCCCACAGGATATCTCTCTTCTCCATCCATTGATGATGTCAGTTGAGTCTCTGATTAGCTGCTGACATTTGAAATTATGGTGGGTCAGCAAGGTTAATGAAAGCTTTCTTTATATAGCTATGTCCCCATTGCCTCTGTGCCTTCCTGGGCTTTTGGCTTGTTTGCTGACCTCAAAAAGCAAGGCAAAAATAAGAAAACACATCAAGAGAAGTGTAGTCTGAGCACTCATCTATTGGTGATTTCTAATGGTGCTATTTAACAAGAAAGAGAAAGGTTAATGAATAGCGACTTAACTTACTTGGAAATGGTTGAGTACAAAGGGTCTAGTTAATAACCCCCGTGACCTTGTTGAGGATGAATTCCATGTGGATGAAAATATTTCAGTAGAATTGTCTGGACTACAATATTTCTGCCTTTAAGTGACAGAGTTACATAAATTTCCTATTTTATAATATTGAGTCATCGTCTGTTGAGGCAAGGAGAAAGTATAAAACTGAATTAGGTTCCTGACTCATCGATCACAGTGTCTTAGAGCTACAGAGGGCCCTTGAGACCTAGTTTTGGTGTTTTTCAAATTGTGTTCTTTGGCACTTTCAGGTTTCCCAGAGTGACCTTGTTGCAAGCTTCTGTGAGGGAGAAAAGAGGCGCTTGGGGCCCTCATTCCTATCCATGTTTATCATGTCAACTAGGATGTCATGTAATAAAAGGCTTTGCTGGCAAAATAACATTTGAAAATCACTGAGCTACAACTAACATTCTCAGCTTACAGTTAAGGAAACTGAGGTACAATAGATAAAATGAAGTTGCCGAGATCCTGCAGCTATTCTGTGTCACGATAAAAGGGGGGGAAAATCTGCATCTCTTGAAACATGGATCTTTTCAGTATTCATTTTTATTCTCGGAGAAAAGGGTGCCATATGTTTTCAGTCTAATCTTCTTTCAAAATACCCTGGATCCTTACACAAGATGAGATGAGAAGGCTGGATCCTTCCCCAGCCATTCCCCTCTCATTTTATCTCTGCAAGTAGAAAGCTGGTTTTCAGTGTAGTCTATGTGAGCTGTTTAATTTCCTTCGCACGGCAATTGAGGGGATGCAAATTGACTCTGGACCACAAGAAACCTCTAGAGCCTCCAGAAAAGATCATCTGGTTCTAGAGTTCTTCACATCATCCACAATAGACATTAGCAACACATTTCTGCCTCCAGTGGTAGGACAAGTTCAGGACAAGTCCACCGTGGGAGCTCAAAATGCTGGGGGGAGTGCAGGCTAAAATATAAAGGTAAACCACTAAAACATCTACTTTATTCATTTTAATCTAAAAATAAGAAAAAAGTTCAGCATTTCTGTAGGGCTTAACACTGGCTTGGTGTGTTAGGAGTCTGTCTTGAGAGCTGGAAAGGGAGGAGCAGAAGCTCACCTTGTCGGTGGCTCCTTCTCTCTCTGGTTTGCTCTCACTATATTGCAGCCAGTTGCAGTTCTTGTGTGCCAGGTGTGGTGGATTTGGGATTACGTTTTTCTTTTGCTTTTTTTTTTTTTTTTTGCGGTACGCGGGCCTCTCACCGCTGCGGTCCCTCCTGTTGCGGAGCACAGGCTCCGGACGCGCAGGCTCAGCGGCCATGGCTCACGGGCCCAGCCGCTCTGCAGCATGTGGGATCTTCCCGGACCGGGGCACGAACCCGTGTCCCCTGCGTCGGCAGGCAGACTCTCAACTACTGTGCCACCAGGGAAGCCCTGGGATTATGTTTTTGATAAAATATTTATATTACTATGTGAAGAGATTGAGAGTGACCATGAAAATCTTTATCATACACAGGAATTCTTCAGTATTTTGTGACCAAGTGTGTAAAAGTGTTTTTAAAGCTAATGTTCCATTTTATAGAGAAAAAAGTATACCAAATTTGCTGCAGTTTTCTGGGGAGATAGATGGCTTTTAGACTATAGTATATAGTAGGTATTTTTAAAACATGCACACATTTTCTCTTTTGCTTTGCTGTTCCTTTAAGGTACAGTACACGACTGACGAAATACAATTTTCTGAAAGAGTCCTGATAGCATGGAAAGTTATTAGAAGATGCTGGGAAAAATGCTGTCACCTATCAAATCTCTTATACATGTCTTCATGTGTAAATAGAGATCAGAAATAGTACCTATTTCACAAAGTTGCACGATAGAAAAAGTTAAGAGACTGCCTGACATTGGGAAGTTTTCAATTACTATTAGTTATGATGATGATTTCTATTAAATACTTGGAAACTTATGACATTTTAAAACCCACCAAGTGAAAAAGTTTAATGAATATTGAATGGATTTTATAATATAAAAATGCTATAATTTACAATTAGTTTGTAAAGAAAAAAATGGCTGACTTCAGGGAGAGTGGAAATCTACTAGATAAATTTAAAGAAATAACCTTTGCATAATTGGTAGGTAAGACTGAAAAACGGATATAGTTAGAAAGTGTAAGTACTGACACATTTCTTTTATGTCTATCTATGTATTCTTGCAAGATACAAGAGAGTGATTAAAATCTATGGAGCCATTAAAATCAATGATTGGAATAAACTGAATCAAGAATTGCTATCTCGTTAAAGTGTTAAAAATATTTTCACAAATAATATAATGAATTCGGTCACACTACTCTCACTAAAATAGGCTAATAATGTCTGTGATGGCACAAAGCTACTGGCCCTGTTAACAGAAAATTAAAATAGAAATTATATAAAATATTGTTTATCTTATCTCAACCTTTAAAGATGTCTGGGTTTTGTATATATTCTACTTACGCACAAGTCATTATTAAGATTATAATTTATAAGTAAGTTATTATTATTCAATAAATAAGTAAATGTCCCCAAGTAGGGAACGTCTGTTCCAAAAAGTTTGAAGATCATCAGCTGTTATTTAAGAAGTAATAAAAAGAGAACTGAGGTCTGAGAGGAAAGGTGAAACTGGTTCTAAGAAATGAGGCAGTTAAGGAACGTTAGCGCCTTTGGTAAGAATTTCTGAGGGTTGATTAGAAGCCTGAGTGAATACAGTCAGTTTTCTTGCTGGGCTTAGTTGGGCTCTGAAGTAGAGATATCCAGGGTAAAGCCAGGCTCACTGAACATTGAGGATAGCGTGGAGAATCCCTCTTATCCACATGGGACTTCTGTTAATTAAGAAGAGCTAAGCAGGTCTCCCATATGTTTCTCAAAACCCAAAGTACTTGGGTTCACTATGTTGACAAGGCACCCACATTTCTTCTCAGGTCTACTCTGCTATGAAGATTGATTAATATTTTTAGATCCAGATTAATGGATCTAAAATGTCATTTTCTCTTGACAATCAATAGCTCTATTAATGTTACATTAGCTTAAAATGGTATAATATCTCTACAGAACATACTCTTCTCATGGCTATGTTTTATCTCTCAGTCCTCACAATCTGGAATGCTGTGTTCCATAAAGATTCCATTTAATGAGTGAATGACTATACATATACCTGGAAGCTCTTTCATACAAGAAGGGGGGGAAAAAAGAAAGAAATGAAGAGAAATGTCAATAAACTCACTAGGAAAAAAGAAAGACAAAATATTTCAGTTATGATAGAAGTTAATAAAAACTATACCGGAGTAGGAATCTGGAGTCAGACATCTATTTAATTGCATGACATTGTTGAAAGTCCTTATCTTCTTTATTTCTCAGTTTCTTAAGTTGTGAAATAAGAGGCTTCACGAGATACCCTGTAAGTCTTTTACCACCTCTGAAATTCTTTGAGTAAGAAAAAAATTGAGAGAATTGACTTTCCTATCAATGATCTAAAATTGTTGTTTTGTTTGAGAATAATAAAAAAAACCCGTTCACTCTGTTTTCCCTCCCAATGTAATGTGAATAAAGTTTAAGTGGAAAGGTGAGAGGAGAGGAGACTGCTGATACAAAAATGTTGAGATTCATTATCAGTGTCACTACCACTACCTCAATCATTTAACTGTCCTCTAAGTTTCTCTCCTGATTGGCCAGTTTTTGGGGTTTTTTTTGCGGTACGCAGGCCTCTCACTGTTGTGGCCTCTCCCGTTGCGGAGCACTGGACGCGCAGGCTCAGCGGCCGTGGCTCACGGGGCCTAGCCGCTCCGCGGCATGTGGGTTCTTCCCGGACCGGGACACGAACCCGTGTCCCCTGCATCGGCAGGCGGACTCTCAACCACTGCGCCACCAGGGAAGCCCGATTAGCCAGTTTTCACCAGGTTTATTGTCATTTAGGGTAGGAAAACGTGTTTAGCTTCATATGGAGAGGAAAAAAAATCAAGGCTTTTAATATAATGTGCATTCCATTCTTACAAAGTTATTAAACGTAAATAAAAAGCTTCCCAGAACAATAATCAATTCTATGTAATTACTTCATTTAAAACTAATCCAGCACCAAATGAAAGTAGTATAATTCTTGGAAAGATGATAGTAGGTCTGATGACATTAGGACAGAGTTTAGGTTCAAGTCTTAGGTTTAAGATAAGGGCCATTCTCAACATGTTTTCCATTCAAAATATGTAGAATTTTCAACAGATATAAATTGAATTTCAAGATGTTTGTCTTGAAATTTTATCCCTATGGGGAATAGTTTTGTTTTCTTATTTCCTTGTTTCATAAAAGGGTGGTATTGAAACTTAAGTGTTTGTATTCCACACAGAATCTTTGCAGTACAAGCAAACTCCTTGCTTTTCTGCAGTTACAGGCAGACTGCTTCTAGCATTCAGTTTCCTAGATTTTCTTCTGCTTCCCTTTAATGTACATCTCCAGAAGGGAGCTTGTTTCTTGAAAAATAAAGCTGGCAGATTTATTCAATGAGAATTAACATATTTTTCTCCTACAAAGGGAAATAATGTGGTAAAGAAGACATGCAAAAATACAAAGGCTGATTGACAGCCGAACATGGTAGCAAACTTTAAATACACCACTTTAAAACCATGTGAGTGAGAAGCAGTGTTCTATGAGGGTTACTGCTGAGCCCTCTGCCCAGCCCAATATGCCACATAGTTAATTGTGACAGAGGTACAGCAGAATGAAATACATATGCCATTTTTCTTCTGTATTTGGGGATCGTATAATAATTCCTTTGCCACTAATAGTTAAGTTGGTACAGTATTCTTTCTCAGGAAATATAGGAAATGAAATTCATTTTACAATTCAATTCCAGATGTTGCTGCATGGAGAGTTTCTTAAGAATGATTCTAACACCCTATAACTGTTCAATAGGAAAGACCAATACAGTCAGTTAACAGTATTTGCCATGGATATTTTGGTTAAGTGATGACATTTATTTCACCTCCCTCTATCAGAAAATTTATTGATTACAGCCACTTATAACTTGTCTAATTTTAAAAATCTCATCTGAAATATCTGTTCATAATTTTATGTGTATGTGTGTGTGTTTTGATGGTGGCATCAGTGAACTTCGTTTTGTTTTTTTTTTTAGCGGTACACGGGCCTCTCACTGTTGTGGCCTCTCCCGTTGCGGAGCACAGGCTCCGGACACGCAAGCTCAGCAGCCATGGCTCACGGGCCCAGCCGCTCCGCGGCATGTGGGATCTTCGCGGACCGGGGCACGAACCCGTGTCCCCTGCATTGGCAGGCGGACTCTCAACCACTGTGCCACCAGGGAAGCCCCCTTCGTTTTGTTTTTGATTGAAGAAGGTGAAGGTAGTTCACGAAGGACTAGGACAGAGGGAAATAGGTATTAGTTATAAACGGAACTTATAATGTTTTTGTGGCAGATTCTTTCTGACTTAATCCACCCTGATTTTATTATTGTATGTGAATTGTATTTCTAGATATGAAATGATTTTTTGAAATCATGATTTTTGATGAATTCTCCCTAGATTTTAGTCATTTTTCAAATACGTGTCTGCAGTGGATTGCAAGAAGCCAAATAGTGTAAGGGGGAGATTCTCACTATGGACATATTTACCCTGATGGGTAAAAAATCTGTTTCCCTTGAACCTGATTTTGAATCAAATGGAATTCGATGACAATTCATGTAGTATTGGACATCTTGTGGGCTTGGTGTTATACTTCTTAAATTGTTGGGGGTGGGTGGAAGGAGATGACTGCTATCTCTGTATATCGGCTCCACCAATTGTCAGCTCTGAGCAGTGACCTCATTTGTATCATCAGTAAAATGGAGATTTGGAGAACTGAATGAATGTACACAAATAAAGCACATAGAATAGTCTATCACAAAGGGCTCAGAAACAGAATCTGTCTTTTGTATTATTGTATGTATAGCTGTCATTTATCCCAATAGAAGAGAATCTTCTTCCTGAGGTTGCTGATTCAGAGAAAGAAGAAAAGGCCTTAAAATGATTATGGGGTATCATGAGAGCTCAAAGGAAGTCTGTGATGAACATGACAGTGTGGGATGATGTTAGTTGAAGATCAATTAGAGAAAGTGTAATGAAAATTTGATCAGCAATACTTTAACCTGCTTATGTTGTCCTTCGTGACTTTTGAGGTATAAAAAAGAAGGTGGGTAGACTGGTAAAGTAGAGAGTAAAGAAAGGCTAGTTGATTACATTGATCTTTCCCACCGAGCTCCTATAGAATAATAGAGCCTCAAAGTCTCTCACATGGTAACATTTGGAGATGGAATGCAGGCTGCAATATACATCCCATCTTTAATTAAATTCTATCATATGCAACTTTCCTGAGACAGGAAGTATAATATACCAATGTTTTGACACTTGCAGTAGCCGGAACATTTGTGGGTCTTCTGAGAACAACACATAGGGATCTTTATTCCAGTTTGCCAGCACTGTTATTTTAGTTCTGATGATGTGGGCGTTTGATCCCTAAGGGTTAAGACTCTCTTCTCACCAGATGTGGTCTTTTGGAAAAGAGTTCAAACTGCTTGGCAGGTCAGTGAAGGGGAAGCAAGTATTGTCACTGCAAGTGCGCTGCCTATTTTGTGGATAAATGGATGACTTTACTTTCCAAGGTTGTCAGTCTTTCACAAGAACTTACATTTAAATCATAATAATGATGCTATTTAAACTCCAGTTCATTCTGCCAGTATTTGATTAGCAGGCTGGCTGAACGCAGTGATAGAGAGGGTGGCAGATTTTTATTTCATCTAGGGTATCATTACAGCTTAAACTGGCTCTCACATTACCATTATTATTATTGCTAATTGTTATTTGAGAGGGGTACTGATAAAATTCCTACCGTCATTCTCAGTGGGGAAGATGACATGATCCTTTTCCTAGGGCTTCATGATCAAAGTTAAATAGACATAGATATTATTTCACCTCAAAAAGGTCTGAGAAAGCTTCAGTTCTACCATTTTCATGTATGTATATAGTAGTTACAATTCAGATAAAATTACCTGTGGAAAATTAAGCTCAAAGACATTAATAGTGTGCATTTTTGCATTCGTATTTTTATATATGTGTTTGAATGTGTATATGTATTTTTGTATATGGATACATCTAGTCCTTATTCTTGTGCTGTTATGCTTTTAATAGGTAGGAGTTCCAAATCAAAATTCTGTGCGGCTTGCAGCACTAAATGCATATGGACATCACTTACACACATTTTCTTGTCATACATGTGATGACTGACTGCATTTAGTGTTCATTGTGTATTAGATTTCAGTTTTTGTTTTTAACCATTTTAGATGGAATAGCGTAAGAGTAAAGGATTTGGGGATTCTTTGGTGAAGAAAGATCACGAATCTATCTCTTCATCTTTCGATCTGAGCAGTTACATGAACATTTTATGGGCTAGTTGAATCAGAGGCTCCCTTCTACTAATTCTGTAAAAACAAGTTTCAGAGAAAATTAAAAGGACCTGTGCTATATATTTTCTGGCACATTTGTATTTTTTTAAATTAATAGACTACTTTTCAGCAGTTTTAGGTTTAAAAAAATTGAGCAGAAAATACAGAGTTCTCATATATCTCTTTGCCCTCACCCCACGTACCAGCTTTCCCTATAATTAACACCTTGCATTAGTGTGGTACATTTTTTATAATTGGCAAACCATTATTGATACATTCTTATTAACTAAAATCCATAGTTTACACTGGGGTTCACTACTTGTATTGTTTATTCTGTGGGTTTTGACAAATGTTTTGTGACCTGTATCCATTATCAAAGCATCATATAGGATACTTTCACTGCTCTAAAAATATCCCTATGCTCCATCTACTTGTCTCTCCCTCTCCATGGAAACCTAGTAACCACTGATATATATATATTTTTTTTACCACCTTTATAGTTTTGCCTTTTCCAGAATGTCATATACTTGGAATCACATATGTAGCCTTTACAGATTGACTTCTTTCATTTAGTATTATGCATTTAAGAATCTTCTTTTTTGTGGCTTGATAGGTCATTCCTTTTTTTTTCAAGGTTTTTTTTTAAAATTTTTATTGGAGTAGAGTTGCTTTACAATATTATGTTAGTTTCTACTGTACAGCAAAGTGAATCAGAGACATATATACATTTATCCTCTCTTTTTTGAACTTCCTTCCCATTTAGGTCACCACAGAGCACTGAGTAGAGTTCCCTGAGCTATACAGTAGGTTATCATTAGTTGGTCATTATTTTTTATTTCTAATTAATATTCCATTTTATGAATGTATCACCATTTGTTTATCTGTTCACCCATTGAAGGACACCTTGGTTGTTTCCAAGTTTTGGCAATTATAAATAAAGCTGTTATCAACCTTTGGTGCAGGTGTTTATGTGGACATAAGTTTTCACTCATTTGGGTGAATACCATGGAGCATGATTGCTGGGTTATGTGATGAGTATGTTTAGTTTTATAAGAAACTTCCAAGCTGTCTTCCAAAGTGGCTTATACCATTTTGTATTCCCACCAGGAATGAATGAATTTTCCTGTTGTTTCATGTCCTCACTGGCATTTGTCATTGTCAGTGTTTTGAATTTTAGACATTCTCGTAGGTGTATGCTGGTATCTCATTGTTTCAAGTGGCAATTCCTTTCATATGATTTCAAGCATCTTTTTAATATTCTGTTTTCCACCTGTATAACTTTGTTGAGGTGTCTGTTTAGAACAGTTGCCCACTGTTTAATTGGGTTGTTTTCTTGTTGAGTTTTAAGAGTTCTTCATATATTTTGGATGAAAGTAATTTATCAGATCTGAGTTTTGCAAAGATTTTTTTCTCCCAGTCTGTGGTTTGTCTTTTCATTCTCTTAACAGTTTGTTATAGAACAGTTTTTAATTTTAGTGAAATCCGACTTGAGTGTGTATGATACTGCAAGAGGAGGACAAGATTCTAGTTCCAAGTGGGTCACCTAAGAGCCAAGTGACTTTCCTAGCCTCAGTTCTAGCATATGTAAAATAGGGATAATAACATGTCTAGCTTTCTCATTTATATATATATTTCTTTTTTCTTTTTTTTTTTTTGTGGTACGCGGGCCTCTCACTGTTGTGGCCTCTCCCGTTGCAGAGCACAGGCTCCGGATGCGCAGGCTCAGCGGCCATGGCTCACGGGCCTAGCCACTCCACGGAATGTGGGATCTTCCCGGACCGGGGCACAAACCTGTGTCCCCTGCATCGGCAGGCGGACTCTCAACCGCTGCGCCACCAGGGAAGCCCTCATTTATATTTTTGTAAGGATCAGATTTCATGAAATACATGGAAGCATCTTATAAATGCTTAAGGGCAAGCAGCAAAATCAAAAGGTTCATTAGTAAGATTTCAGACTTCCTTTGCTCAGCTAAACACAGAAGTACTGAAATTGAACTCAGAGCTTAAAACTGACAACAAACTACATCAAACAAAAAGTAACATCATAATGAATTCCAACTCAGAAATAAAATATGTTTATAACTGTCACAAAGGCCTTAAGTCTGTGGCTGTTATTGAGACAAAGAGATATTAGTATGAAGTCACTAGAACTTCATCATCTTCTTTAGGTTAAAGTCATGTCTGATTGCTATTGAATGATAATATTATACAGGTATAATAACTGGAGTGGAAATTGATGTAATTGGCAAAACTTACAAAGTCAAGCAACTTTTATATTAGAGGTAGACAGCCTGAGAGCAATAGGCAGTTCCAACTTTCCTTTTGAATTCAGAAAAGCTTTTGCTGTCTCTTTTATATAACAGATACATGTATTTAATGTGGGTCCTAGTGATGTTTGAATTGCTATTCAGAAGTATTAACAAAATTAAAAATTCTAGTTGTCACTCAGTAGTTGAAAAGGGGAATTTTCAGACTTCTCAAGTTAAACTGAGGTGATTTTAAACTCAAATATAGACAAAATCACCAAGACTGATACGAGCTATGAAATAAACTAGATGTGACATTGTAATATCTAAAGATAATCTTTGGCTTGTAGAGTGGGTTAATTTTCAGGCATGACTAGATATAAATGACTCCATGGTGGAAATAAAGCCACCTTCATCTTTCCCCTTCCACTTCTCTTTTTCCTTCTTCTTTGTTCTCTACTCTTCCTTATCCAATGGTACTTCTTGACTAACATCTCCTCATTTCCCCTAACCCCCAGCCCCTGAAAACTACTGTTCTACTTTCTTCTTCTGTGAGTTCAGCTTTTATAGATTCCACATATAAAATCATACAGTACTTGTCTTTATCTGTCTGACTTATTTCACTTATCAAAAAGCCCTCACAGTCTCTCCTTGAAGTCACAAATCTCAGGATTTCTTTCTTATGGCTGAATAATATTTCATTGTATTTTCTTTATCCATTCATTTATCAGTGAACAACTTAGGTTGTTTCCATATCTTTGCTATTGTGAATAAGGTTTCAGTGAATGGGAGTGCAGATACCTCTTCAGGATAGATTTAATTTCTTTCAGATATGTATTCAGAAGTGGGCTTTCTGGTTTATATGGTAGTTCTATTTTTAATTTTTTTGAATAACTTTCATACTGTTTTCCACAGTGGCTGTACCAATTTACATTCCCATCGATAGTGCACAAGGGTTCCCTTTTCTCTGTATCCTCACCAACACTTGTTATCTCCTGTCTATAAGCATTCTAACAGTTGTGAGGTGATATCTCATTGTGGACTTGATTTTCATTTTCCTGATCATTAGTCATGTTGAGCGCGTTTTCATGTACTTGTTGACCATTTGTATGTCTGCTTAGGAAAATGTTCGGGTCCTATCCCTCCTTTTTGATTAGATTGTTATTATTTTTTTTTATTATTGAGTTGTATGAGTTACTTAAATATATTGAAGGTTAACCCCTTATTATATATATGATTTGTAAATATTTTCTCCCATTCTGTAGGTTGCGTTTCCATTTTGTTAATTGTTTCTTTTGCTGTGCAGAAGCCTTTTAGCTTGATGTAGTCCCACTTTTTTTTTGTTTGTTTGTTTGTTTTGGTTGCTTGCACTTTTGGTGTCAGATCCAAAAATCCTTGCCAAGACCAAAGTCAAAGAGCTTTTCTTCCTGTGTTTTCTTCAAGGAGTTTTATGGTTTCAGGTCTTATGTTAAAGTCCTTATCCATTTGAGTTAATTTTTGTGAGTGCTGTAAGATAGGGGTCCAATTTCATCCTTTTGAATATTGCTGTCCAGTTTTCTCAACACTGTATGTTGAACAGACTATCCTTTCCCCATTGAGTATTCTTGGCTCCCTGATCAAATATTAGCTGACATATTTGCATGGGTTTATTTCTGGTCTCCCTAGTATGTCTATTGATCTATGTGTCTGTTTTTATATCAGTACCATAATGTTTTGATTACTATAGATTTGTAATATAGTTTGAGATCAGGTAATGTGATACCTCCAGCTTTGTTCTTTCTCAAGTTTGCTATGGTTTTGGGGGTCTTTTGTAGTTCTATATGAATTTCAGGATTCTTTTTACTATTTTTGTGAAATGGAATCTTGATAGGGATTGCATTTACTCTATACATGGCTTTGGGTAGTATAGACATTTTAGCAATATTAATTCTTCTGATCCATGAACAGGGGATATCTTTCCATTTATTTGTATCTTCTTCAAATTCTTTCATCAGTATAGTTTTTGGTATGTAGAACTTTCACTTTCTTGGTTAAATTTATTACCAAATATTTTATTGTTTTGGGTGCTATTGTAAATGAAGTTGTTTTCCTTATTTCTTTCAAGATAGTTCATTTTTAGTGTAGAGAAATGCAACTGATTTCTGTATGTTGATTTTGTACTCTGAAACTGCTGAATTTGATATTAGTTCTAATGTTTTTTTTTTGGTTGACTCTGGGGTTTTCTATATATAATATCCTGTCATCTGCAAGTAAAGATAGTTTTACTTCTTCCATTATGATTTGGATGCCTTTTATTTCTTTTTTTTTGGCCTAACTGCTCTGGGTAGGACTTCCAGTTGAATAGAAGTGGAGAGAATGGGCATCCTTGTCTTGTTCCTGATCTTTTTTTTCTCTTGTTCTTAATCTTAAAGGAAAAGTTTTCAGTTTTCCACCATTAAGTATGATATTAGCTATGGGCGTGTCATATATGGCCTTTATTATGTTTAGGTGTGTTTCCTCTATACCCACTTTGTTGAGACTTTTGATCATGAAAAGTTGTTGAAATTTGTCAAATGCTCTTTCTGCATCTGCTGAGATCATATAATTTTTATCTTTCATTCTATTAATGTGTATAGGATTTGTTGATTTGCATGTATTGAACTGTTTTTGCCTCCCCAAAGATAAATTCCACTTGATCATGCTGTATGATCCTTTTAATGTGCCCTTGAATTTAGTTTTCTCGTGTTTTGTTGTGCATTTTTGCATCTATATTGGCCTATATATTTCTTGTAGTATCCTTATCTGACTTTGATATCAGGGTAATGCTGGCCTTATTAAATAAATTTTGAGTGTTCACAAACATTTTGGAAGAGTTTGAGAAGAATTGGCATTCATTCTTCTTAAATGTTTGGTAGAATTCACCAGCAAAGCTATCTGGTCCTGGACTTTTTTTTGTTGGGATTTCTTCTTACTCATTGATCTATTCACATTGTTTATTTCTTCATGATTCAGTCTTGGTAGGTTGTATGTTTCTAGGAATTTATCAGTTTCTTCAAGGCCTGTCCATTGTTGTCATATAATTGTTCATAGTTTTCTCTTAAGATCCTTTGTATTTCTGTGGTATCAGTTGTAATATGTCCTATTTCATTTATAATTTCATTTATTTGAGTCCTCTCCTTGTTTTTTCTTGGTGAGTCCAGCTAAAGTTTTGTCAATTCTTTTTATTTTTTCAAAAATTCAACTCTTAGTTTCCTTGATCTTTTCTAATGTTTTTCTATACTTGATTTAATTTATTTCTGCTCTGATCTTTGTTATCATCTTCCTTCTACTATCTCTGGACTTAGTTTGTTCTTCTTTTTGTAGTTCCTTGATGTGTAAAGTTAGGTTGTTTATTTGAGATCTTTCTTTTTTTTTTTTTTAAATGTAGGCATTTATCATAAATTTCCCTTTAGAATTTCCCTTTAGAATTGCTTTTGCTATTTGCCATAAGTTTTGTTATGGTGGAGTTCCATTTTCATTTGTTTCCAGATGTTTTCTTTTCAGTTGTTCCTTTGACATTGGTTTTTTAGGAGTTTGTTGTTTAATTTCAACATTTTTGTAAATTTTCCAATTTTCCTCCTCTTATTGATTTCTAGTTTCACACCATTTGTGGTCAGAAAAGATATTTGGTATGATTTTAATATTTTTAAATTTCCTAAGGCTTGTTTTATGACATAACATATGATCTATCCTAGAAAATATTCTGTGTGTGCTTGAGAAGAATGTGTACAGATGTCTGTACTTGTTTTATTCTGCTTCACCTTACTGTGCTTCAGAGATAACTGCCTTTTTTTTTTTTTAAACAAATCAAAGGTTTGTGGCAACCCTGCATTGAGCAAGTCTGTGGGCACCATTTTTTCCAACAGCATTTTCTCACTTTGTGTCTCTGTGACACATTTTGGTAATTAATTCTCACAATATTTCAAGCTTTTTCATCACCATTATATTTAAGATGACCTGTGACCAGTGATCTTTGATGTTACTACTGTGACTCACTGAAGGCTTAGATGATGGTTAGCATTTTTTAGCAATAAAGTATTTTTAATTAAGATATGTACATTTTCTAGGCATAATGCTGTTGCACATTTAATAGACTACAGTATAGTGGGAACGTAACTTTAATATGCACTAGGAAACCAAAAAATTCATGTGACTCACTTTATTGCAATATTTATGGCAGTGGTCTGGAATGGAACCCACAATAACTCCAGGTTTGCTTGTATTCTTCTTCAGTTGGATAGAATGTTCTGTATATGTTTGTTAAATTCATTTGGTTCAAGTCCAGTGTTTCCTTATTGGCTTTCTATCTGGGTGATCTGTCCATTATTTTTTTATTTTTTATTTTTTTGCGATACGCGGGCCTCTCACTGTTGTGGCCTCTCCCGTTGCGGAGCACAGGCTCCGGACGCGCAGGCTCAGCGGCCACGGCTCACGGGCCCAGCCGCTCCGCGACATGTGGGATCTTCCCGGACCGGGGCACGAACCCGTGTCCCCTGCATCGGCAGTCGGACTCTCAACCGCTGCGCCACCAGGGAAGCCCTCTGTCCATTATTGAATCTGGGGTATTGAAGCCCTCTCCTATTATTGTATTGTTGTCTATTTCTCTCTTTAGACTTGTTAGTATTTAATATATTTAGATGCCTTGGTGTTGAGTGCATATATATTTACACTTGCTATATTCTCTTGATGAACTGCCATCCTTCATTATTATACAATGACCTTTTTGTCTCATTACAGTTTTTGATTTAAAATCTATTTTTTCTCATGTAAGTATCTACCCCTCTTCTCTTTTGTTTTCCCTTTGTCTGGAATATCTTTCTTTATCTCTTCACTTTGTGTCTACGTGTGTCCTAAAGGCTGAAGTAAGTCTCTTGTAGGCAGCATATAACTGGGTCCCAATTTTTTAATTTATTCAGCCACTCTGTACCTTTTGATTGGAGAATGTAATCCTTTTACATTTAGAGTAATTTATTGATAGGTCAGTACTTACTAATGCCATCTTATTGTTTTCTGGATGTTTCATAGTTCCTTTGTTCTTCTCTTTATAAACTCATGATTTTTTAGTCATATGCTTTGATTCCCTTCTCTTTATCTTGTGTGTATCTACTATAGGTTTCTGCTTTATGGTTACCCTAAGGCTTACATGAAACATCATATAGATATAAAAGTCTGTTTTAACCTGATAGCAACTTAAATTCAATCACATACAAAACCCTACACTTTTACTCCCCACATTTTATACTTTGAATGTCACAGTTTACATCTTTTATATCCATTATCAAAAATTGTAGCTATAGTTATTTTTAATACTTCTGTCCTTTAACCTTTGTACTATAGTTTTGTGGTTAACACACCAGCATATTACAGTATTGAAGTATTCTAAATTTTACTATTTATTTACCTTTCTCTTTATTGATTCTATGGGTTATTTTCTTGGCAGGAAGAAAGTGGTAACAACCCTGTCCAAAATCATTAGAGCAATACATCAAACATAATGAATCATCTTCATCTTGCCTTGAATTCATCTAAGACCTCTTTCAACTGAATTATATTTTTGGTAACAAAAGTCCAAAGTGTTCTAAATATTTTATATGATTTTGCTGATGGAAATTCAACTTAGAATTGACAGTTATTGGGGCAAATTTTAACACAGAAGTGTGAAGGATTGCAAACTTTATCCGTCACATGGAAAAAGTGTGTACAATACAATATCAATGTACTACCTAGGCTGGTCAAGGGCTACAGAGCTCTCATTCTACTAGTGTGGAGACAATATGTTAGTGTCGTAGTTGTGTAAGATGGTTGGTAAGTTCTGGAGGCCATGGCTGAGTCATACCTGCATTCTTTCCTAAACTGAAATAATCTTAAGCCTGTTGCTTCATTTTTACTCTGCCTGCATTCATGAGTACCACTTACCTGTATTAGCACTGGCTTGGTGCCTGCAGCAATCTACAGAGGAGAGGCAATACAGGGTAGAGACTAATGAAAGAGCCCAACTGGTCATTTGCTCTAATGTAATTTAAGCAAAGTCAAGATGGTTTTCTGAAGAAGAGCTGTTTTCATTCAGTAAAGGTCCTATGCACAGTCATATTTTAACAAGATTCCCAATTTGCATTATGAAAAGCTCACACTTTCCTTCATAAGGCTATTTACTGCACTTGCCCTTTTGGTAACATTACTATGTGTTTGTACTGAAGCCTATTATTAAATGAATAAATAGCAGGAAAATGCAATATTAGATGAAAGAAAATGTTGGGCTTTCAAATGGCAAACAAATGTGTTAAAAAGTCTTGTTCTTTAAATACCGCTCTATGGGCCTCTGAAAGACTATAAAAATGGCAGGGAAGACCTGTGATGCATAGATAGAAAATGTTATTGTGGCTACACGGGCCTTGCAAACAATCTACGGAAATATGATACATGTTTTCTTTAACAGGTACAAAATTACTTGCAACATTTTAACGTATTTTTGTCTACAAAAGAAAGCTGCTTTGGGGATTCAACTTGGTACTCAAGAACTTCTAGAAAAGAATTCCCAATGCCTCCATTTTCCTTATATCTATCTCTCAATCAGTATTAGGCTTTCAATCCTCATACACATCTTAATTAATCACATCCTTTTTGATAATCCACAGTAGTCCACAAGCTATAATCTTTCTTATAAATTAACACTGGGCTACTATGTGGTTTAACAAATAAGAAAAGGAAAGATACTAAGGACTTCCCTTTGAGTCTTCTGGCTATTTGCTATTCTCTGAATGGTGGCTAATGCAAAATCAGGGTCCAATTTTATGCCAATTTTGTGCCCCAGTTAGCAGTGCTAATTGGGGCACACAAGTAAATTGTGCTCTGCCCTGTGGAAATTTTCAGTTAGTCAACTAAATCAGAAAATCATTGAGAACACTAATCCATTGCTCAGTCACTACTTAATTAAGTGCAAAATCTATGGTCCCTCCAGGAAGGACAAAGTTCAGACATGGAATCTCAATGGTCAGTTGTTTGGAATTTTATCTGTCTTTTATCTTTTGTTGTAATCTAAGTTAAAATATAAGTATGTTTGCTTTTGAAGAGTGGGACATGGGACATTTTAGTGAGAATTAACAATCCAAGTATTATTAAAGTAGACAGGAGTAAAGGTCATTTGGTTTCCCTCACACTTGAAAGATAGATTTTCTGAGGGGGAAAAAATGATTTTTACACATACAGAGCACAAAAGCATTGACAAATTTAACAGCAAATGCTCCACATTTCATAGGGTCAAATTATAGTTTGGGTTCAACCTTATTGTCTGAACTTCAACCATGTTTAATGAGAGGGCAAAGATGTTTCTCTGTTTGTTCACTGATATATCCTAAGTGCTCAATAAATATTTTTCAATGAATGAATGGACAGGCACATGATGTCTCGGCAAAATTAATTAATTGAAAACTTATTATATTTACATGATATCTTAAGCTATAAAATAACATTTGTAATGTGTCTGGTACAGTGGCCACAGTACTTAAAGAATATTTTGTTGCTGGTGGAATGTTTCAGTAACTCTGAGACAGATCATGACCTTTAAAATATGTTTACTTTTCTAGAATGCAGGAAGGTGATTTTGCTCCTGAAATCTTTTGTTTGAGGCACAATATAAATTAAAAGTAGTTAAAACCCAAATATTTTTCTAAAATTAGAATTACAGTTTAGAATCAATGGCCTTAAAAAGTTTTATTTCCTTTATTGATAGAATGTATAGTTGTTTTTTTTTTATTGTAATGTGTAAGCTACTTTCAGCTCAAGAATAGCTAAAATCCTAAGGAAAATAATTTTGGCAAGAATCATGGCTAGAATAAGGCCACATTTTCTTTCAATGTTTGTTTTTTTCAATTAAACTGACCCAATTACTCGTAATTTGTAATGAAAGATAATTGACAGTTTTAGACAGAAATTTAAATTTTGATCATGAAGATCTAATTATAATATTGCTGAAATAATCACTGATTCATGTTTTGAAAAAGGGGCCTTCCCTACTGGTACTACTTTGACCCTCTTTCAACATCTCTGAACTTTCTAAGCTATTTCTTTGCTAGCTTTTTTTCTTCTTTTTGTTCTTTACCTAAATCCTTTTGCTCTTTTCCCTTAAAGGGGTCACACACGGTAACCCATAATCTCTCTTCTGTAATACAGTATGGAAATTCCAAATTCCTACAGGACATTTTCAAATAGATGTCTAAGCAGCATCTCAAAATTAAGAAATATTATTTTATCTTTATCCCTTTTTCTTCCAACACTTGCTTTGACTCCTGACATTCCAATTTTTGTTAATTGTATTTTCCTTTCTGCTGTTCATCCTTGGCTTGAACCCTCTTGCTCCTCTCTCTCTCCCCTTCACCTCTCACTTTCAGGAAGAGTTGTCAGCCCTTTTAATTTCTTATTTTTTTCATAGATATCATATGCATCATTTTCATTCCCAAAGATTTTCCTTATTTTCAGTTATGACCTGCTTATACCAGGCTTATTGTACTTAGACAATTGATTCTAATAGTTTTCTCTTCCTTTCATGTCTTTCCTTCTGCAATAGCTCCATGCCAAGTCACTTTTCTCCAAATTTTCCTGAAATGTATCTGAGAGCACGCCACACTCTTACTGAGGGACTGACTATACCTGTAGATATATTTTCAAAATCCTTCTTCAAAATCCTTCTGGTTCCTTATATTCCACATCCTATCCTGAATATAACCTATATTTCCTACCATATGACTCATATCTTTTCTATAAACAAACAAAGCCTCAATATCATCTGATGGGCATTCCCCAAAACAGTGAGCTTTGCAAAGTTCACATCTTGTTCAGATCCCCAATTTCTGTTTTAGTCCATTTGGGCGGCTATAACAAAATCCTACAGACTGGGTGACATATAAACAACAGAGATTTATTTCTCACAGTTCTGGAGGCTGGAAGTCCAAGATCATGGTGCAAGCAGATTCAGTGTCTAGTCAGGAGTCACCTTCTGGTTCACAGATGGTTGTCTTTTTGTTACATCTTCACATAGTGGAAGAGTTGAGGGATCTCTCAGGGGTCTCTTTTATAAAGTCTCTAATCCCATTCGTGAGGACTCCACCCTCAAGACTTAATAACCTCGTAAAGGCCCCACCTACAAATACTATACTGGGGGTTAGGTTTCAACACATGAATTTGGGGGTATACAAACATTCAGTCTATAGCACCTCCTTACTTCCTCTGGCCTATCAAAATCTTATTCTTTATGATGATGGCCATTCTGACTGGTGTGAGATGATATCTCATTGTAGTTTTGATTTAAGTCCTTTCTTAATTTGATGTTTTAAGGAATTGGGGAAGGGGGTGGCATAAAAGAAACCTTTCTCCTTTTTAGACCCCACATTATTTAATTAGCTCTTTATAGAAGACAGTAAGAAAAATATAAAGTGTTAAGAAGTAGACATTATTCAGAAGGACTTAAAAAATAGATAAATTTTAACTTAAGGTAACCTTAAGTTATAATCAGATATATTTCATCCCTCTGATAGTTCTTTCCCTTTGAACAGTTTCAAAAGTCTAAGCAGAACTGATTGACCACTATGCTCACTGCACCTTCCATTTGAGATGACTTGTGTCTCATATCTAAGGTGTTTGACAACTAATCTTTTTCTTTCCTCACTTGGGGCCCAGAGTAAAAGATTTCCTCTGACTAGTATTAGAGAATTTACCAAATAGCACTCTCATAACATAGTGCAAGGCATAAAGACTATAAAACATCTTGTGCTTTGGTCCCACTTCTGTATAAGACGAATTGGATGTTAGACCTTTATAGGATTCAGACAGTCTAGATGTTGCTGTATGATGCTCTCCTGGTGACAGTATAGCAAATCCAAATGTTCTCAAGGGAAGGCAAAGTTCACACATAAAAAATAGTAAAGAAAGCCCTTGGGTGGGCTGAAGCAGGATTATTCAAGAATTTTCTGGCATATTACTTGTATAAAAGATACTCTCCTCTTTCAGAATTCTGTAATACTCATGTGAAATTTATCATATACTGCCTTACTCTACAGGTATTGGTGTACATAGCTTTATACAAAACTATGTTATAAATTGGTGAAAAACAGAGACTAAATCTTATACATAAAAGCATTTGGAACAGTGATTAAATATGAAGTTATTTAGTAAATATTTACTGAAAGAACAGTTAAAGAGATCCTCCTATGAAGTTAAAAACCCTTGAGTTTTCTCTTTTCCCACTCATGGTGGTTGTGTTATAGCCAGAGGGAACTTGGACTTAGAGTTAGTAAATTCGGGTTTGACTCTCATCCCTGCCCCTTTCTATCTTTGAGAACTTGGTGAGCTTAAGAATCTCTTAGAACATCATTTACTCATTCATTTAATATACATTAAGGAGATTCAGGAAAGCATATTTTCATGGAAACCAGGAAACAGGAAAGAAAGGAGTTTTTAAAATTTGGCAATTTTCGAAGTATCAAATAATTTTTAAAAAGTTAGGAAGAATGATACTTTTAAAATGTTATTGGATTTAGTGTCCAGAAATTCATTGGTAGTATGAGGAAAAATGATTTCATTAGAATGGAATACACACACACACACACACACACACTGCACACACACACTTAAGTAAATTATGGTAGAAATTGAATAAGATCTAAGCTCTTTAAAGTCTATATTAGACTAGGTTCGATTCTTTGAGTTGAAAACAGAAAATATTTTTGGTAAGCCAGGTTTGAATATATAGGTTGTTATAGTATGTACCAAGGATTATATGTAATGTAAGACGTTCAATATGTACAGACTATGTTCCCTCCTTTTCCATCTTAATGCCAGACAACTTTAGAAGAATGTAAAGTGACTGTATTCCATCTTTTGCTACAGTGAGTTTAAAATCACCCAATTATTATTTATAATATGCCCTTTAAATTATTAACTATTATAAGATTTTAACACAGCTGTTAATACAGCGATTCTTTTGAAATAAGATAGTATTTTTAACATTCCACTATCTTATTTTCATTAGCTATAATGTTTTCTGTTGTGTTGCAAAATAGTCTACAGTCAGAATTATTTGTAAGGCAACACTATCATTTTAGACTTTTGAAGGTGACCTTTTGAAGGTGTTTTTGCACTTTCAGAACAACTTTAAAAGAGAGGGAAAAGTATTTGTGTGGTCACTTCTCAGTTTCTTTGTTTTGAAGAAGAGATGCCACATTAAGAATTTTTTTCTTTTAGCTGGAACACAAAAACCAGGTGTCTTCTTCAATGTGAGCCCCTCAGTAGATTAAATGTACCCTCAAAGGAAAATCCTGGGAAGTTTCCATTGTGAAGGTACAATGGCCTGTGTCCTGCTTCTTTGTCTCTTTAGTTTTCACTTGCTGTCACAAAGGAAGCCCACTAGATGGTGTTAAAACCACAAGCTACCTAGTTTGATTCTATTTAAAAGAAAAAGTCTTCAAAGGAGAGGGCTTAAAAGGTTTCAAAGGTTGTATTTTGCCCACTTTTTATTCAAGAGGGAAGAAGCAAGAAAAATTAGAGTGGTATTTTCCATGCAACTTAATTGTATGTAGTTATGACGTAGAATACCTTTTGGCCTTGAATTATTTTCCAATGAGCTGCCTTCAAAATTAAGCTGTTTTGTCAGGATAAATATCGAGTAAAATGATTATGAATCATAGTGTCAAGTTTTAATACAAATCAGAGAGTAAATTAATCCAACTCTGTCTGACTCATCATGCTTTTCTTCTTCAGATACAAATGAAGAATAAACAATGTTTTGGTAATTTTTAGGTTAATCATGTAGAACTGATTACTCAAAAAGAATGCTATTAACATTTAGTCAATTTATACCCTACAATATGACAAATTAAAATTAATGTTGCTGTTTTTAAGATATCAAATGGATCATGATTTTAAGAAAAATGAGAATTGCTATAGAAAACTGGTTAGGTTGTCTGTGGGCCCAGTGAATCAAGTTACTTGGGAAAACCCCACTGAAATTCCCCTAAGAAAAAAAGTGCAAATAATTGAGTAAAAACAACTCTGATTTAGGTAGATTGTGTCTTTAGTTTAAACAGGTTATCTTTAAAATTGTACAACAAGGAATAATAATCAATTCTCAATAATTCCCTGTGGAATAGCTATGGTAAAATTTGCCAGTAGCTTCATAACAAAAGAAAGATTTTCTTTTTAGATTGTGTATGTTCTCCTGATGAAGCTCTGTTTGATAATTTCTTCAATGTTTATAATCAGTCCCCTTTAGTATTCACTTAATTAGCTCATTTCAATACACTTCCTGATGGCATATGTATGTAAATACATATTTTAAATCATTCCCTTTATCTCCAAGTAATTAATGTAATGAAAATATATAACTATTAACTTTTGAAACAGGTCTAAAAAATGCATACTACACATTATAATGTAAATTACCTTACAGGGGAGAGAATTTTTTTTTTCGCTTTTTGCACATCAGACATCTCCATAACTGTCAACGTGGCATCTTTCTACATGTACATATACCAAGCTCTCTCTGAGCCCCTTACCTTTAAAATGCATTTAATAATAATGATGCCTATCATCTAAGAGTCATAGAGTGACAGCCAGTGACCTTCTCTACACTGTCAGTAATGTCTGGAGATCATAAAAAAAGATCTCCTGGCTGGAGATCATTTTAAAAAATCTGCTTCCCTTTCATATTGGCAAATGCATCTCCCATGATGTCTACTTGAGCATTATCTATATGTTGTTACTTTCAATGGTGAATGTATCCATCTCTGGTGGTATAACTGCTCTGCTCCTCCATGATTTGATTGACTTAGGCAATTTTAAAGCCTTTTGATTGTCTACATTTTATTCTAGAACTTAACAGGAAGAAATCTGGGAACTCTCTTTTCCTTCTGGGGTAGTTAAAGCTCTTTAAGCAAAGATTCTGTTGACGTGCCGGTCTACCAACCCTGGACATATCTTCTCTGAAAGCTGCCTCACTTGCTCAAGCTCTGTTACTTCTGAATAAGTTAGCAGCATCTAGGTCAAATCCTAGACATTAGGCATTTTTGGTTTCTTCTTAGAGGGTGGACTGTGCTTTCTGTTCTGACTTGACATTGCAGTAATAGTAAGGTTGTCATTGGTCACTCAAATGACATCTACTGACTTTTTTAACAGCTTTATTATGGTGTAATTTTAAAAGTATATAATCTACACTTTTAAAATGATCGATTTAATTTTTTTGTAAATTATATTCACAAAGTTGTACAGCCATTACCACAGTCAATTTCAGAACATTTTCACCATCCCCAAAATAAATCCCACACCTGTTAGCAGTAACTCCCCATTTCTCTTCAACCCCCTAGACTTTGTCAACCTGTAATGTATTTCCTGTTTCTGTATATTTGCCTCTTCTGGACATTTCATATACATGGAATCATATAATCCATAGTCCGTTGTGATTGGCTTCTTTCATTTAGCATAATGTTTTAAAGGTTTATTCATATTGAAGCATGTATCAATACTTCTTTTTTTTTTTTTGCGGTACGCGGGCCTCTCACTGTTGTGGCCTCTCCTGTTGCAGAGCACAGGCTCCGGACGCACAGGCTCTGTGGCGATGGCTCACGGGCCCAGCCGCTCTGTGGCATGTGGGATCTTCCCGGACCAGGGCACGAACCCGTGTCCCCTGCATCGGCAGGCGGACTCTCAACCACTGCGCCACCAGGGAAGCCCTAGTACTTCATTATTTTTATAGCTGCATGATATTACATTATCTGGATGTACCACATTTTATTTGTGTATTCATCAGTTCATAGATATTTGGGTTGCTTATACTTTTTATCTATTATAAATAATGCTTCTATAAACATTTTTGTACAAGTTTTTGTGTGACTGTACATATCCTCATCTTTTCATTTCTTGGTCATATACGAAGGAGTAGAATTGCTGGATCATATGATAACTTTGTATTTAACATTTTTCAGGAATTGCCAAATAGATTATCTAAGCAGATGACACATCTTACATTCCCATCAACAATGTAAGAGGATTCCAATTTCTCCACATCCTTGCCAACACCTGGTGTTATCTGTCTTTTTGATTATAGCCGTCCTAGTACATGTGAAGTGATATCTCACTGTGGTTTTGATTTACATTTCCTTAATGGCTAATGATAGTCAGCTTTTTGTGAATTTACTATCCATTTGTATATCTTCTTTGGAGAAATATCTATTCAAATTGCCCATTTTTTCACTTGAGTTTTCTTTTTTTATTGTTGACTTATGATTTCTTTATATATTCTTGATACAAGTCCATTTTAAGACGTATGATTTGCAAGTATTTTCTCTCATTCTCTCGGTTGTTTTTTCACTTTTTGATGGTGTCCTTTTAAGCACAAAAGTTTTTAATTTTGATGAAGTTGAATTAATTTTTGTTGCTGTTGTTGTTACATGAAGACTGTCTAATCCTCAGTCATGAAGAGTTACTCCTGTGTTTTCTCCTAAGACTTACACACATTTAACTTTTACATTTAGATCCATGATCCATTTTGAGTGAAGTTTTCTGTCCAATCCTCTTATTCTAACTTCCTTCTTTTTAAGATAAAGGGATGTCCTTCTCTTAAAAAAAAATATGTTCTGATTAATTATTCAGTGGAGATATAGATTTTAAACCAGGTAATATCTGCATTCCTTTCTTCTCATTTTAGGCAGTGACTTTACAATTCTTCTGGCATTATGTATTCTTAATCTATGGATTGAAGCAACCAACAGAAATATTAGATCTGGGATATGGAATACAATATACTTTTATTGTTTTCCTTTTTTGAGGATACTGGATGTTTGGGTGGACATGGTTGAATTCAGCTTAAGACTTTTCCAGGACTGAGGAGGAGGTGCTGTAGGTCACAAGATGCCAAGTTTCCACAAAAAGATAATAAAATCACCTGATAGACATGCATAAGGGCAAGTAATTCCAAATTATAGGAAAGGGTTTGCTCAAAGACCCGCTCTTCCCATGCCTCCTCATAAATTCTTGTTTCTTATAAGATATGGATTATTTCAGCAATTGGTGATGGGGGGGAGCTGGAATGTAAAAGAATTTTGAAGTATGGTGAAAGACATGCCTTTTGTCCAAACTACTGCTTTGAGTAGCAATTGAAATGCAGCCCTATCACTGTTCCGATACCAGTAGGCATTATTAGGTCACACTGACTTACAAGATACTGAGAACTAGAATGATCCCTATCATTTCTAAATTATACCTGAACCCCAAATGAGCTTAAGCAACTAGGCAGAGATACTGGCCATGATCACATATAGCTTATTCATCCCCAACTGCCACAGCAACTTGCTTGTTATTTATTTTATTACCAAGGGACCCTGAGATTCACTATAAAAATCAAGCATTGCTTTTCCTCAAAAATTAAAATATTGAGTATTTTTCTCTAAGTAGAATATGTTAATGTCTTTAATACATATTGTAGATCATATTATCTAAATATTTTAAGTTATTGAGTAAAGAAGCCATGCCTTATTATACATTTATATGGCAGGGTCAGCAAAAGCAAATATTACAATGTCATGTAATATGGGTAAGTAACTGGCTTTATTGGGGAAATATAATTCAAGGGTCAGTTAAAGAGAGGCAAATGGTCTCTTGTTGCCTCTTAATCCAAAAAAAGACCAATTGGACCTATGGTATTGCTGGATACTCAGTGGAATAATCCTCCAGGAGGGAAACCCAGCCCCCCTGCTCTTCAACATTCTTATGGTACAAGAGTGAGAACAGCCTTGGATATAGGATATAAAAAGATAGCACTTAGCTAGAAGATAGTTTTAATGAGAGTTCCATCTGTACAGGAAATTATCTGAGAATGCTGGTGGCTAACACCTGGTGATCCCCTGATCAATTTGACTCAGATTTGGGGGAAAAGGAGGTGTCTGCTCCAGTCAGGCAACCTTAGCTATTGGGGTCTTTTACTTGAAAACACTTTGTATTGTGCCCCAATATATAACTCAGTGCTAATAAGAAGAATATTTTATCAGTAAGTGCTTGCTGAATAAAATATGCAGTATCCACATATATAAAATAAGATAGGTAACTATATTCCTTTCTGTTCACCCAAAAATAAGAGCATAGAATCTCTTTTTTAATATAGTTCCTATATAACAATTTGCTGTACTAAACTTCATAATAATTTATTATTTAGGTATTATTATCGACATTTCCTGAGGTTCAATTAAAGGTTAAATAAATTGTCTAGTGTTATCTGGATCAAATGAGAAGATCTGTAATTTAAACCTAGATATACCTGATTCCACAGCCCAATACCCTCATTTTGATTTGTCAAGTGATAATTTTATAAAACTATACATAGCTGTACTCAGTTGTGCCTCTTTTCATGCATCAAATAAAAATTTGATTTTGAACAGTGGAATTCTTCAGATTTGCTCTCCCAGTCTTCTGCTATCACTTGAACACAGCTTTCCTCTTACTTCATTACCAAACTCAGGATTATAGGATTGGTAGTGTGGCAAGAAGAGCTGGAAAATGAGGAGGGCTAAAGAGATTTTCTGTTCCATTCTATCTAGAGCAAGTTTGGAATCTGAATGAAGGTCGAAGTGAGGGTGGGGTACAGAATACCATGGATAACATCTCTTAATTTTTGGAAAATGGTTTCGGGAAATCCCGTAAGCCAGAATACTGGGAGAAGTTGATGTGAAAGAAATTCACAGGCGTAAAAAGGAGGAGAGACTTGTCTCAGTTACTGTATATTGATCTGTAAAGTGAGAATAATGAAAGGGATTTACAGTCTGGTGGTTTTAGGACTCTGTTTAGCCAAGAAATTCTTGGTTCAGCCAAATATTACTTAGATACATAACGAAATAAATAAAACACAACTGTTCTGTTTCTGTTTTTATTTGGTTGGGAACCATAGTCTGTTTTCCATTTTCATGATTTTTTTCCTCCTCAGACATCTTCAAGTCAGTGATTTTGTATATCCCTACTTAATACAGTTTAAAATTGGTAATTATGTTTCAAATTAAATTTTATGACCCTTGAAGTCTAAGGCCATATTTTGACCTCCTCCGTGGCTTTACTCAGTGCCCAATAAACAGCATTATGTATTTAATAACTACTCTCAGCGTTGGTCGAAAGCTATTGATTGACCATCGGCTGACGGGAGAAGAGTGTACGGTACCTTCATGCCTTAATTCTGGATCTGTTGGCAACCTCTGCCCTCATTAGGATAGTTGTGTCATCTATTATTGTATCTATAGTATCTACTTTTGTACCTGGAATTCAGCATACTCACGATCAATATGTTGGATGAAAAGACTTTTCAAGTTTCCAGCTATAAATTGGTTCCTATTGGGTTTTGAAATGGATTTTTATGGAATTTGGTAAAGTTCAGCAGCATCCATGAGAAGTGTTTGAGTATTTCTTGTTCCCACTTGTATATCTGGACCTCTGATGACTGATGTCTGGCTTTTATCCATCACTGTTTTACTTACTATAGACTACCTGAATAATCAGTGACTCTTAATACTCTGTGTTTCCATCCATCCATCCATCCATCCATCCATCCATCCATCCATCCATCCATCCATCCATCCATCCATCCATCCATCCATCCATCCATCCATCCTTCTATCCGTTGTGGAATAACTTCCACTCTACCCTTTTTCTGGACCTCTGTAACATTACACATCATTGCACATCATTTACAGGCTCAGGAGTACAAACCAAGATGGAATCCTGTTTATTATCAGTATGAGTTATCCATGTATGCTTCAGGCTAATGTCTAGCTCTAAATGGCGTGGGAAGACTAAAGAAAAAAGATATTTACATTTCTTATAAACAGGGTCTTATTATAATGCAGAGGCCAAGATACATGTTAAAACATAATTTTGACCATTCTATCAATAACAAGATTTCACATTTGAATAAAGTTTTCAGTTTATAATTTCACAAAGTTTTCAAAATTATTTCTGGCAACAAACGCTGTTAACAGTGTGATTATTATCATCAGTAATTAGTAACAATGGCTGGGTGTCTCTGAAGAACCTGGAAATAAGGAAAATATTCTTTTTTTCTCCAAGTATTAGCTTTTAAAATCAACATTTATTAGATAAAGAAAGAGATGAGCACAGTCACCCATAAGATTCAACTCAAATTTGACAGAGTGCATCACTATTTTTTTTAAAATGGTGTAAAAATGGGCATTGATGAGCCATGAAGACAGAATAATTATTTACAAAGACAAATGTTAGAAATAAGTATTATTCCAAGCACCATCCAGAAGAGAGAGCCTTAAGAAATGGACTTGGACTATTACAATCCCATTGGCAAGATCAAGCCTTGCTATTATGACATTAAAACATAAGGCTATAGGAGTATGATGCTATTAACATTTCAATTTTGATGACTTATTTTGTGCTGCTTCCACATTTCACCAAATAAGCTACTTATGATTTGGCTTTACCTGTAGATCTGCCTATAGGAGAGAAAGGACTGATTGTGTAGCTTCAAGTATACTGGGTTATGGGATAGTTATATTAGTTGGATATTTTGGGCTGCAAGTAACAGAAACCTATTTGTGCCAGCTTAAACAAACAAAAAATAACTAAATGTGAATATGTGAATTGGTAATGAAGATGTGCTGCGGGAAAAAAAAAGTGTGTCTTGGAGTTTGTGGGGTTGCTTGCAGATAGGTCTCCGAAGTGGGCTAAAATGAAAAACCGGAAAGCCACAGAGAAGTCACAAGGTACTCTATCTCCAGCTCTCATTTTTCTTCTCCACATGGATGCTTCCTTTTTCATTTTCTATAAACAATTATTTCTGTTTCTCTAGACTACTTGGGAATTACAAGATTTTTACTTTATATTTCCCTGGCATACATGTTTTTACAATTAGCCATATAAATAGAAACTATTTTATTTCATTTCTTTTTTATTATTGAGGTATAATTGACTTATTACTCACAGGTCCATGGACTGAGGGCCTTCCTCTTGTGTGCCCCTTAGGTAAGACTCCCATGGAGCTTACCAAAACCTCTCTCTGTCTGGTTTGAATTGACCAATCTGGCCTTAGCCTGGGAATACCAAAGCACTCCACTCATGTACCGTAATAAAGACATTTGCTCTTGTTCCTGCCACTTTCTCTGCCTACACCCTGTTTGATCTCCCCATGTGGCCCCTCAAGGTTACCATATACCTGTTAAGTCCAGGACCTGTGTATAATAAACTCCTCTCTTTCAATTTCTTTTGCTCTTTTGTCGAATCATAGCTTACCATCTGACACCCTGGTGATTTACTTAACAAGTATTAATTTAAGAAAGTCACAACAGGTATGAATTTTAAGGTCCGCTTGTCAATTTCTGCAAAGAAATCCTTCTCAAATATTTATTGGAATTATGTTGAAACTATACATCAGTTTGGGGAGAATTGACATGTTAAAATTTTTGAGTCTCCTGACCAATGAATAAATTTGTCTCTCCATTTCTTTGGGTCTTCTAAAAATTTTCTTTCAGTAAAATTTGTAGTTTATAGTGTACAGAACTTGGCACATTTTCAGCCACATTTATCTCTGTATATGTTTTACTTTTTAATCTATTGTAACTGGTATTTTCTATTCCAATGTTCAATTGTTTGTTATAGACATAGAAATTCAATTATTTTGTATATTGATCTTGTATCCTGTAATGTTACTAAACTCATGTAAAAGTTATAGCAGCTTCTGGATGTTTCTCCCACATTTTCTTCATAGACAATTATGTTATCTGTGAATAAAGACAAGTTTAATTTTGTCTTTCCTACCTGGATACCTCTTATTTCTCTTACTTTCATTATTGCTTTGGCTAGAAATTCCACTAAAATATTGAAAGGAAGTGGTGATGGTGGACATCCCTTTCTTCTTCCTGATTGTAGAAGAAAACATTCAGTCTTTAAATATTAAACATAATTATAGCTGTAGGTTTTTTTCTAGATGCCATATATCAGGATTGGGATACTCTCTCCTCTTCCTACTTTGCTCATCAGTTTTTTCAGGAATGGATGCTGCATTTTGTTGAATGCTTGTTCTAAGATGATTATGTTTTTGTTAGTGTCTGTGTTGGGTGGGTGGTGTTTTTAGTTTGGTAACATGTTGAATGATCATGATTTAATTTCTAATGTTAAATTAACCTTGTATTCCAGAGATATACCTCATTTGGCCTTGATGTATTATCTTTTTTATATGTTGTTGGATCTGATTTGCAAGTATTTTCCTGGATACTTATGTAGCTTTGTCCATGAGGCATTTTGGTCTATGGTTTTCTTTCTTATAATAACTTTGTTTTCCATATCAGGGTAGTACTGGCCTCTGGAATTATTTGGAAAGAATTGCATTTTTATGTTATTATAATGGAATTGTTTTCTCAGTTTGCTTTTCAGGTTGTTTAATGCATGTTGATCTTGTACCCTGAGACATTGCTGTATTCATTTGTTAGCTCTAATAGATGTTTTGAGGATTCTTTAGGATTTTCTATATATAAGGTCATGCCATTTGTGAAGAGATAGTTTTACCTTTTCTTTTCCAATTTGAATGCCTTCTATTCCTTTTTATTGCCTATTTGCTCTTGCTAGAACTTCCGATGGAAATTTCAGTAACTGTGGTATGGGGAGCATCCTTCTCTTATTCTTCATCTTAGGGTGGAAAGCTTTCACTTTTTTTCACTACTAAGTATACTGTCAGCTGTGAGTTTTTATAAATGCCCCCTATTATATTGAAGAAGTTTCCTTCTATTCCTAGTTTTCTGAGTATTTTTATTATGAAAGGTGTTGGGTTTTGTCAAATGCTTTTTCTGAATTAATCAAGATGATCATTTGTTTTCCTTCATTCTATTTATATGGTATATTATGTTGATTGATTTTCATATGTTCAACCACTCACATTCCTGAGATAAATTTTACTTTGTTGCGGTCTATACTCCTTTCAGTATGCTGTTGGATTTAGTCTGCTAGCATTTTGTTGAGAATTTTTCCATCTATATTCATAAGTGATATTGGCTGGTACATTTCTCTCCTTGTGATGTCTTTATCTGACTTTGGTATTAAAGTAATGCTGGCTTCATAGGATGAGTTAGAAAGTCTTCCCTTTTCCTTTTGTGGAAGAGTTTCAGAAGAATTGGTTTTAATTCTTCTTTAAATGTTTGGTAGAATTTGCCATTGAATTCGTCTTGTCCTGGGCTTTTCTTTGTTAGAAAATTATGTTTTGTTTTAAATTACTGATTCGATCTCCTTCTTTATTATACATTTATTCAGATTTTTAATTTCTTCTTGAAATCCATTTGGTGGTTTGAGTGTTTCTAGGAATTTGTCCATTTCATACAGGTTATTTCACTTAATGGAATATAATTGTTCATAGTATTCTCTTATAATCTTTTTTCTTTTCTGTAAAGTCAGTAGTAATGAGCCAACTTTCATTTCTAATTTTAGTTATTTGCATCTTTTCTCTTTTTTTATTAATCAATCTAGCTAAAGATTTGCCAATTTTGTTGATCTTTTAAAAGAACAAACTTCGATTTCATTGATTCTTTTTATTGTTTTCCTGTTTTCTTTTTTGTTTATGTGTGCTCTAATCTTCATCATATCCTTAGGATGGAAAAAGCCATTCCGAGTTGCTCTCTGGTCATTTTACAGTATGACAACTCAGCTCATACCCAGAATCTGGACATTTAGATAAGGACCCAAGCTTAGGATTCCCAGCACAGGTTCCCACCTTGCTTTTCCTGAGGTACCTTTTAAAATAACCACTTATATTTGAGCCCATGAAAAATTCGTGACTGCTGCCACAACCACCGTATAGCAATAGGTGCTTGCTACCCTCTCTGTTATCTCCTGCTTGCTAGTGACCAGGGGAAGGAGCAGAGGACCTCCCTTCCCCTGGCTCATTGCGCCTCTATTCTGGTATCTGTAAGTAATAAAACTATGACTTTATTACCTTTGTGTGAGTGTATTGAAACAGTACCTTCAGTCAAAATACCTTCTGGGCTTTCACTTCCCTAGAGTGGGAACTTGGATGCTGAGGGAGCTGCCTGCCATCTTCATGTGGATGGCTTGTGCCCCTCATTCAATGGGTCATAATTGGCATATTCTTTGACAACATACCAGCTACACGTTTTCCAATATAATCCTTCCTTCTGGATTTAGTTTAGTCTGCTCTCTTTTTCTAGATCACTTAGATGTGAAGTTTGCTGTTGATTTGAGATTTTCATTTTTATATGTTGACATTTACAACTATAAGTTTTCTTTTTTTAGGAGAAATTTTACTAATATATTGGAATATTAATATTATTAAAATATAAATTTTAATAATATATTGAATTTAGCCTACTATATCCAAACATCATTTCAACATATAATTACTATAAAAATATTAATGATATATTTTACACTCTTAAGTCTTCAAACCCATTGTGTACTTTACATTGATAGCATATCTCAATTCTGACTAGCCCCATGTCAAGTGTTCAGTAGACACATGTGGCTGATGGCTACCATATTAAACAGTGCAATCTAAACCCTGAGCTCAAGATTTCTCTCCAGAGAAATCCTGATGGTCCGGATTTCCCTCCACCAATGAGACTTCCAATTCACTGCAAGGATACAACTTGCCCCTCTGATATACACGGTGAGTTTCCTGCCCAGATGGAAGACTAGAGAACCATGAGATGTGGCTGAACCAGTAGGCCTGGACCACTTCAGTATGAAAGTGTCAAAAGCCCATATCCAGGGGACACAGTGAATGTTCACACATTTCACTTTAGAACTATGGTCTTTGAAACTTGAGGAATTCACCTGTCAGCTTCCTGACTCTACCTGCCTGGGCCACTGTGCTAGACTTCCCATATGTCTGAAACCATGTTTGTACCCTCCTTGGGGCTCTCTATATACGTTTTCTTCTAAGCACTGTTTTCTCTGCAACTGGTAAATTTTGATATGTTTGGTGTTCATTTTCATTTGTCACAAAGTACTCTCTAATCTCCCTTGTAATTTCTTCTTTGACCCATTGGTTATTTAGGAATGTGTTGTTTAATTTCTACGTATTTCTTAATATTCCAATTTTCTGTCTGTTGTTGATTTCAAGTTTCATTTCATTATGTTTAGAGGAGATACTTTTATGATTTCAATCTTTTTATATTGAGACTTGTTTTGTGGCTTAGCATATAGTCTGTCCTGAAGAATGTCTCTCGTGTGTTTGAGAAAAATGCATATTCTGCTATCATTGGATAGAGTGTTGTCATTATGCCTGTTAGGTCTATTTGGTTTTTAATGTTATTCCAATTGTCTTATTGTTCTCTCTCTGGATAGTCTCTATCCATTACTGAAAGTAGAATACTGACATCTCCAACTATTATTTCTGTCTGGTATCATAATTCTTCCTGAAGAACTGCTTTTATTTATTTTATTTTATTTATTTTATCCCTACCTGCATAATAATAATTAAATTCCATTGTCTTTGATGTTTTGACAACTTTAAGTCATATAAAAATCATAGCTTTACTTACATTTCTTTTTTAATTTATGTCAATATGAAGATATAATTTTCAAGATTCAGAGGATAAAATTTTTCTACTTAATTCTTTATTAGCTTGATTTATAACTTATAAGTATTTAGACATGGTTTACAAAACTCTATCAGAGTCCCAGAAGGAGAGAATAGAAGAGAGACAATTTTATTTTATTTTTAAAATTTTTATTGGAGTATAGTTGATTTAAAATGTTGTGTTTCTGCTGCACAGCAAAGTGAGTAAGTTACACATATACATATTGGGATCGACATATACACAGTACTATATATAAAACAGATAACTAATAAGGACCTACTGTATAGCACAGGGAATTCTTCTCAATACTCTGTAATGACCTATATGGGAAAAGAATCTTAAAAAGACTGAAGAACTGCTTTGAAATTTTCTCGTGGTACAGGTCTTTTGACCCACCTCCTAGAGAAATGGAAATAAAAACAAAAATAAACAAATGGGACCTAATGAAACTTCTCTTTCTCTTTTCCTTTTCTTAGAAGGTCTTGATTTCTGTTTCATTTTGTAAAGATAATTTTGCCAGATATAGATTTTTGTGTTGTGTTGATTGTTTTAATTCTTTAGCACTTTGAAGATGTCACTCACATAAAAGTCTTTCGGCTTTTATGGATTGTGCCATGAACAATAAATTACTTTATTTCTAGTAATAATAGCAAATAATGATACAAATAAGCAGTTATAGTGCTCAGTATATTTAGGTACAGTTCTAATAGCTTTCAAATGTTAATTTTAAGCATGTGTTTAACAAAGTGAATTTAACTGTCTTGTATACTTCTTGAAGGAATAAACATGCATACACATTTATGTACATACATACACCCATATATGTTAAAAAGAAAAAAAAATGACTAGTATCAAAACAGCAGAGATCTACTGTAAAAACTAAAAATTGCTTATTTAATTTAGAAAATGAGTGGTTGATAATGTTCTTAGCAAAATTATCTTTTGTAAAATATTTATAGGACTGAAATCACATTATAGTGGGTTGCAGATTTAAAGGCAATCAAAGGGAAATTAGGGTGATATAAGTTTTTATTTTGGAAAGTTTGCATGAGAAAATGGAAAAGTATAAAAATCATAATCAGAATAATTATAAAATTGATTATTATGATAAAATTATGAATATAGAATGCTAATTTTAAGCATTAGTTGCTTAAGCTGAGGACTTTGCATAAAATATTTTAGTTAATTTTCAGTCTTATTATTTTGAGTGATTGTATTATCTCAATTTTACAAATAAGAAAACTGAAGCATAAAAATATTAAGTATCCTATCTGTATTTTGAGAGCTTTGTTTAAAAAGAAAAAATCTCTCTCAGCACCCAGAAATACTCTAATTAATTGAATACAAGTTCTGTTTCTTTGTCTTGCTTGAGATAGATGGAGCATAACATCTTTCATTAAAAGATTTTTTTAGCATTAAGAAGTCAAAATGTTTACCTAGATATAACTGCCATTTGAAGCATAAACGGTAAAGACAATTTGGAAAACACTTGACAATATCTACTAAAATTTAAATGCTCATTTTCTTTTATTGTGTATGGAATTTTCCAGAAATGTTTCCCCCAATGTGATGATGACATTCTTCCAAAAGATCAAAAGTAACATCTATATTTCATTCCCTGACAACTAGAGGGCTGAGGCCTTAGATATCATAGTGTAGACACAGGCCATCCCTGTTGTGCCTTGTTTGAATATCTGACTCATGGAAACCATGAGAGATAATAAATAATTGTTGTATATAGCTAGGAAGTTTTGAAATAATTTGTTACCTAACAAGAGATAGCTAATTGCCTTTGTTCCAGTGATTCCACATTTGGTATGTATTCAAGAAGAATCTTGCACGATAAGGTATATATGAAATATTTGTTGGATCATAATTTGTAAGAGCAAGAAACTTGAAAAACTAAGTGTCCATAAATTGGAGACTGGCCAAATAATCTTAGAATATATATACTATGAAACACTGCACCATAGTTTAAAAAATGTATATATCTATGTGAAAAGTTTTTCAATTCATGCTGTTAGATAAAAACAGCAAGGTACAGAATGGAACATAACATTTATGTAAAACATGTACATAATACCTCCAAAATAATATTACATGTTTTCAACTGTAATATAAAAATAAGAGAAAAGTGGTATATGGTGTACACATATCTAACACATAAAAGAGGTAAGAGTAGTATCATAAAGTCAACCTAATATGAGTTAAGTAGAAAGAGAAGGAAGTTATTTGGTGGCCTGTTCTGTGCCATGTGTTGAGCTATGAGTCTCTGGTATTATATCTCTCATAATAGTCCTATGAAGTATATTTATTATCATGGTTTTAAAGAAGATAAACTAGGGTAAGGGTATTTAATATGTTGTACAGAGACTAACCATGGCTGATCAACTACGTGATTGCCTCTAGAGTCAAATTTCTGTCTTCTTAGTACATATGGACCCCTCTAAAGGTACATATTGCTTTTGAAATGTATCTTTAATTAAATAACTTACTAAACCCACCTAACCTTAGTTTCCTCATGTGCAGTGCCAAGAGGCTAACCAGAGGTATTATGTGGTACCTTTAACTGTGAAATTCTGAAAGCACGTTGTACTTTGATCCAAACTAAATGGACATAAGCTTACTGGTCTCAAGTTATTTGTTGCTTTTTAAAAATTTCAGTAGATATTTCTACTATACCAAAGGCTGAGCACATGCAAATCAGGGACATTCAGAGTTCTCTTTGAGCATTTTGAAGAAGGATGAATAAAGTTTCCATGCCTGTTCTGAGAAGGCATGGAAAGGCATATTAATTCATTGATACCAACTCCACAGGCAGATGCAACAGGTCATCTAGCTGAGTGTAAGCAGAGTTTGCTTAAGGCTGGATTCAAATCTCATTACCATAATTGAGGGATCTTGACCTTCTTCTGTGATAGCCTCATCAAAACCGTGTCCTAACCACTTGACTGTGTTGTGGTTCTGTGAGAAGTGGCCTATCACATGTGCCATCCACATTTTGGCTTAAGTTAGTTCCAGTTTAGTTTCTTTTTCACTGTGAACCAAACGTTTCTGGAAGAACAAGATCTACTCTGGTCCTAAATTAGAGCAAATAGTAAGGGAAGAAAATCAGTTTTAAGTGGAGGGTACTAGAAGAGCAAAACCCCAGTGGTGTCCAAGAATACAAAGTAGTCAAGAAACTGAGGGAGGTCAGGTTGGCTGGTTACAAGCGTGTTCTTTTACCTATCTATTTTGTGTACTGCATGCATATGGGAAAATATGAAACAAAGGAATAGGGGAATGGGCAAAGGAACAAGCTTCAAATGATGAGATTATCTTTCAGGACAGGAACCAAGTAATGTTGGCCTAAGGCATGAAGAATTTGTTATATTCAGATTCTTTGTAATGTGTTGGTTCTTAATTCCCACCTGCACTTTTCTTAACCGAATACAATTTAAATCCCCGTGAACGTTCAGGTATTCCAGTTTATCATCTTATGTCAGTGCTATCCATTCTTGTATGTATAGTGCCGTGCTTTGTCACTTGGCCATTTTACTACCCATTAGTTTCCTTGAACATATTCTTTTCTATAATAACGAGACAGTGTCAAGAAATCTTGTGGTAAGATCTTAATATATTTTTAACTGGAGGACTCCTTTAAAAAATGAGTCAATGATGAAGGATTATCTTGTACCGAAGGAAAAAAAAAGTAGAAAGGTAATGAATCTGGACTTTGACATGCCATATATCTTATGCAGGGACACCCAAGAATTGTTGAAGAACGTTGGAAATATGCCAGAAATCATCGTGGCAGGACGGTAGCCAGGTTGATGATGATGCATTGTCATTTTACTTTTGGAAAGTCCTGTGAGGTTCGCTATGGAGTCTGGCGATAGCAATTACCATTACTGAACTTCATTTTATTCACTTGGGCAAAATAATGTCATTCCACTTAAAACATACAAAATTACAAACTAATAATGAAGCTCTCTTTAATGGCCCTTAGAGTGAGGAGTTAACCTTGATGATAAAGTGATGTAAGACTTAATAAACCTTGTTTCTGGCTGAGTCCCAGAGAGAGTGAATTCTGTGTGATTCAGCTGTGTCGAATCAATAATAACTGATGCCTGACACTAGTTGAGTATGAGGTACTTATGCACAATAATTACACAGGTATGGAGATACCCAGGCTTTCTCTGCCACCCTCACAATGCTTCCTTTTTGCTTTGCTTGTCATCAGATGACTCGCCTCTGTGATGTGAGCCTCAACTGCTTCGGGTCTGTGTTCGACTATGCTTCCCTAACAAGTACCGTCTCACTATGGAAGCAAGTTAAGCACATTTATATGTTTTAGATATTTAAGTGCTAAATAATGATAAACCTTAGGTAAATATTTGTAAACAGCCAATAACAAGCTTTGCAGTAAATTGGGTAAATATACCAGAGTTATATTCAAAGATCCTTTATTGTTGAGCAACTCCACTTAAAGCTGTCACTTAAAAAATTTACAAAGCTTGGAGATTGGTGGAACATTGTAGACGAAGAACATGCATAATGTAGAATTTTGAGGAAAGGACATTGGGGCCCCATGTAAGAAGGCACTTGCCTAACTAAATTCACTTCATGTTCAGTCTTGTACATTGAGGAAAAAACCTTTCTTGTGAGTGTTCTGACATAAAGAAAACTGAGGATGTGGAATTATGTAAGTAAAACTCTTGAGTGCATGATGTACATAATATGCTAATATATTCATATACAATAAAATGTGTTTGTCTACCAGTATATTTATTCCCTGTACAATTTAAGAAGGTAGCTTGTCGGAATATTATTTAAATGAGTCTAAAATCAGTCTAGGGATGATTGGTTGTGTGGTCCAAATGTGTAATGGCCTCGTGTAATATTTGAGGCAGATAAGATTCTTGGGTTAGCTTAACAGGTGTGCATACCTGTGGCCAGTGCTGGGCAGCATCTTCCCTTTGCAAGCTGACCCATTGACACTCTCATTGCCCTTTTCGTTTGAGCAATTTGATAGAGTTTTTCACTGGATATGTTAGTTCTGTTTTACATAAATAGTAACAAAAGTACATTTATTGTATAAATAGTGATGATGATTGGAATACAGTGAAATCTAAGAACCGGTTTAACTGCTGAGAATTTGTAGGCATACAGTGAGGGTCTTGGAAGACGGACTCTATCTAGGCTCAGAATTCCAGGCTGAATTTGGGGTGTGATAAAACACTGTGACAGTTTTATGGATTGTGGGAATATAAGGCTATGTGGTCCACATCCTATATGGAACACTGGGATGGTAGGCGAGGGAATATTTCCATTACCCATTAAGTGGAGAAGAATACAGCATTTGCAGGATGTGAGAAAGAGTTCAAATGAGCTGGTCAGGATGCTAGAAAATATCAGGTTGGGCTATGTAATTGGAGGCCAGTGGAGACTTTGTCCAGGAAAGCTGTTGCCGGTGTGGAAGAGCCATGACAGCTGGGAAGTAGCGAGGAGTTTACAACTCAGCAGGGCCATCATGGACAGAAACTAACCTCTGATCAGACTTTTTCTCTTGAGGTCACGATCAAATTAAGTGTGGATACCAAAGTTATCCAGCCCATAGAAAAGGAAAAAGAAAAAAGCAATCTTAATTGGCTGAATTTAAACTTGAAATGGCTGAAAAAAAAATGATCAAGCTTATCTAATATTAACTAATTGATTTTTCTACCACTACTGAGAAAATAGTTTGAAAGTAAAGATGAAGTTAATATAAAAAATCAAGTTATATTTTGCCCATCAGAATTTGTGGCTTGAAAAGCGACATCTGCTTTTTGTTTGCATATATGTGTAAGTGGTTATGGAGTTTACACTGGAATTTAAGGCACTGAGAGCATTATAAAAAAGATGTGTTGTTGAGGTTTTTTTTTTTTTTGAGCAATAGAGAATTCGGGTAGCTATAATTCAAATTTATAAAACAACTGTTGACAAATATTTCAATATTATTGGTTTCATGACAATAGATATGCTATCTTGATACAATTTTATGATGAGATTTGTAATCCAGAATTAATGTTGTTGACTTTGCTGTTGGTTTTCTTTAAAAATTCTGTTCAGTAAATGTGTAAAGCTTAATGATAGCATGTGGAGAAGAGGAATTGGGAAATTCCTGACCACATTTTGAGCTATAGTGGCCTCCAGGTAGCTTTAACTTCTTTATTTCTCTTATACAGCAATTTATACTAATTACAGGAATTCATTTTAGCTAACACATGTGGAAACAAATAAAAATGTGGAACTATACACAATGAAATAGAAACCGATCATAAAATTTTAAAATAAATTTTAATATGAGCAGTTCCATGCAGCTGCATATTCAGACTTTCCTTTTCCTATTTACTTCCTCAAATAGTTCACTAGTTTTTGTTATTTCATGATCAATGTGAATGCTGCAGCCCAAACAATTCTGAGCAATAAATAATATAGGAGAAATTCATTATCATATAAACTTCTTAGAAATAACATTGAGTGTCAAATCACTGGAGATAGTAATAACCAAATTGGATGTTATGAGACTTTACTAATATAAACTGTATGTTTCCACATTCTATTACTTGAATACTTGAGCAATTAGATGCCACCAGCAATGTTAGATTTGACTAAGGGTTTTAGGCCTAGTGCTTAAGAAGCTTAGCTATGAACATTAGCTAACTACCTTTTAGAACTAGAAAAAATAATCAGAGTATTACAAATGAATTTGATTTCTTTTAATCGTATTTGATTGTATGATACTAGAAATCAGGACAGTGAAAGTACCAATAGTAGCCGAAATGAGCATGTTTGCTTAATTGAGTAATTAAGTGAAATATACACTTATTTTGTTCCTGCCCTGTGCCAGGTAAAATTCTGGACTCTGAGAAAACACAGTTATCAAAGCTTTTTTATTCTCACAATAAATTAAGAATCTATTTGGAGAGAAAAGCATGAAAAAAAAAGAACACAGAATGTAATCTAGTACCATAGATAGTATAAAATAAGTGATGTACAAGGGGCAGTGAGAGCTCAGTAGACTTAGGTACCAAGTGAAGAAGAGAGAGTTAACTGACCACTAATACAAAGTTGTTAGAAACGATGTTTTCCCCCAAAGGACTGCACTTTCCAGGCCTTCTTACATCAATGTGCCATATCTTCTCTTTCTTTAACTTTTGCCTGTGCCAGTAAGGAAGGTAGTGCCTCAAGATGGAAGGATCTGGGGTCCGTGAATCATCCCTGATCAAGAACATTGTGACTGGACTAACATGTGAACATATCAGTTCTCTGACATTATAGGAAAATTTATTAAATCAACGAAATGCTACCCTAACTAATCTATCAATTTCTACCTAAAAGGATTAGGAAATGCTTCAAAGTTTATTCTTTAATTATATGTGAGTTTTTTTAAGGGGTACATTTAGAAGAGATGGGGGTGGGGTGAGGTGGATCAATTATGTGCAGAAAACAGCATGAGCGAAGACATGTGAATCTGAAAAATGTTCATATGAAATGTTTCCCATCGTACAGTATGTCTGCCTTATCTGGTATGAGGAGGAGAGGGCTATGGAGTGGGCCGGAGCCATATTATGGAGAATCTTATAGTTCCATGTATAAACTTAGGACTTTATGCTGATTATTTTAATGTACATTTCACAGAGCTGTAGAGTTCCCTTAATCATTGTGACTGCCATTTTCTTAAGGAAGAAAGAGAAAGAAAGTGAAAGCGAATTGGGGTTGATTATGAGGCTTGAAGGGAAAATTGACCATTAATAGTAGCCAGTGAGGAAAATCATAAAGTGTGTAACCAATGACCAGGACAAGTATTTTAGAGTGATATGGGGTTTAACTAATGTTATGCATCAGAATTTGTTATATTGCCCATAGATAGTTTTATTCAACTGAGCTAAGCAGCCATAGTATTGGAATAGAAATGCTGAAAAGGAAAACTGTTCAGAGATGTTATAATATAGAATAAGTCAGTATATGGGACTTCCCTGGTGGTCCAGTGGTGGAGAATCCATCTTGCAATGAGGGGGACGCCAGTTCCATCCCTGGTTGGGATACCAAGATTCCACATGCTGCAGGGCAACTAGGCCTGCTTGCCACAACTACAGAGCCCATGCACTCTGGAGTCCGTGCGCCACAACTAGAGGGCCTACTTGCCGCAACTACAGAGCCCACGCACTCTGGAGCCCGTGCGCCACAATTAGAGGGCCTGCGTGCTGCAACTACAGAGCCCACGCACTCTGGGGCCCATGCGCCACAACTAGAGGGCCTGCGCACCGCAACTAGAGAGAAGCCTGTGTGCTGCAACGGAAGATCCTGTGTGCTGCAGCTAAGACCTGACCCAACCAAAAATAAATAAATATCTGTTTTAAAAAAAGAATAAGCCAGTATAGTATAGAATGAGTTAAGAACAGAAGCTATCCTGTGGTGTAACAAACAAAACCCAACCCTCACATCTCAGTGTGTTAAAATAATAATGGTTGATTTCTTGCTTTCATGTGTAATGCACGTTAGGTGGTGGCATAGGTTGAATTGTGCCCCTGCAAAAAAAAAAAAAGTATTTTGAAACCCTAACCCCTGTACCTAAGAATGTGACCTTATTTCAAAATAGGGTCTTTGCAGATGCCGTCAAGTTAAGATTAGATCATCAGAGTGGGTCCTTTAACCAGTGTCCTTATAAAATGGCAAAATCTGGACACAGAAATAGAGGGCAGTCGATATGAAGAGACACAGGGAAAAAATGGCTATTTACAAGCCAAGGGGTGCCCGAGGCTACCAGAAGCCAGGAGAAAGATGTGGAACAAATCCTTCCCTAGAGCCTCCAAAGAGAGCACAGCCCAACTGACACCTTGATTACAGAGTTCTGGCCTCCAGAACTGTCAGACAATGAATTTCTATTGCTTAAGCCCCTTGGTTTGTGGTACTTTGTTAGGGCAGCCCTAGTAAACTAATGCAGGTGGACTTCTAACATTTTATAATTTCACCATCTGAAAGATGCCTGCAAACTAGCCTTAACAAAAAGAAGCATGTAGGTTGCACACTTTCTTTTCTGCCTTGGTGAGAAGAGACACGCATCACTTCCATTCATAGTCCAGTAACTAGAGAAACACATATGGCCTCAGTTTAACTGCAAGGGTACCTGGGACATGTAGCAAAGTGTTCTGAGTATTTGGTGTACAAATACAGTCTTCAGTGCAATAGCTGTTGAAGTAGATATATCTTGCCTCTTAATTCAGTTTAGGCCTCTTAATAACAGTGGGGAAACTGTTCATATCTCAAACATTAATTTCTAGTTACATTAAATAAGAATAATCATGTCAAATTGATATGAAGCACTCCGAAGAGCACCTGACACAGAGCAAATAAATTCTCAATAAATTATTGTTATTTTGTGAATTAGGAGTTTTTACAGTGAATTCTGCAGAAGAATATGAAGACTTAGTGCCCTGACGATAGTTCTTTTTAATATTTTGAAGATTTTGGGAAATATTTTAGGTCTTACATATTACCAAAACATTGGCAGAGTTTAATAAGAATCCAACAATTTAGGAATACCTATTTAAGCACTCTGTCTCTTTACTTTCACTGACTCTTTTCACCATCTATATATGAATTGATATATGTCATTTATGATAACTTACTAATAATTAAGCCTCCTCCATTTCCTATTTTGATCACTAAGGAACAGCATTTTAAAAGAAATTTAAGAACAGACCAAATTTAAGAGCAGGTAGGCAAATCACCAATGATTTATCCTGGATAAAATTCATTTTACTTGGCATCTTTTTTATATTGAATCCTTCTTATACTAGCCAGACATATTTTCGGTTATACTGAAAATGAAAGATAAGGAAATTCTGATTATCTATTCATTATCTCAGGCGGACTCTCAACCACTGCGCCACCAGGGAAGCCCCGAATTTTAGAAATTTATGTTTCCAAATAACTTTTATTTGAAACAAAACCATTGTGCAATTATATATATGGCATTGAAAAGAGAAAATGTCCTACAGTCTCTGTTTGTTTACCTTCTAAACATAATATTTATTTGTATATTTAAGGACCTTAGACTTACAAGAATGGTGCCAGGAAGCAGCTACAATGAACAGCATTAGGTTTTTTGACTTATCTTCAATGATCCCCATCTTAATAAAATTTCCACATAAGTAGCTGAGTAGTGTGGCTTATACTAATGAAGTCAAATAAATAAAGATATTATCAGTATGGGAAGAACATGACAAAAGGAATCCATGTGCAAAGTATTGTTTAATCTTACAAAGGATTCTAGGGCTAGGAGAAAACATAGTATAAATAATTGCACAACAGAGATGGGAAGAGGCATAGAAAATCAGTTGAAAGTTTGCATGATGATTAAAAAATACAGCTTAAAAACAGTTCCAACAATATTACAAATAATATTACAATAATTATTAGGATTAAAGAAGGAATATGATTTTTGGGGGGTTTAAATCAAGGGACAATTTCCTCTTCGATGCTGTCACTGAAAGTGCACCAGAAACAAGTCTTTGCCATCCAGAAAGTATGAACACCACAGAGAATAATAATGGAAGTGACAGTGATTAAAGAGAAAGACCTATTAAAGAATAAAGCAAATGAATATTTAATATTGCACAGTGATTAATATAATTTCCGAAAGTCATTGATTCTACACCACACTATACATTTATCATGGGGTGGTAAAAGAAGAAGGGTCAGGTATGACTATTCTTTAATGCATGTGAGCTATTGTGAAGTCTTCCCTGTCATGAGAATCCTTGGTTGTCTCCTACTATTGCAGAAAACAACTTTTCTTAGTTTTGACAGTTTAGAACTCTCCACTCCCTCTGAGAATATTCAACTTTTTGTTCGTTCCTGCTCCCATCCATACCAGGGACACATTGTTAGTAGAAGACATGTGAACTCATCATTCATGAGGCTGCAGTTTGACTATTTTCTAAATGCCTAGGGTTTTGCCCCCAAAGTAGATTAATAGCAGCAAGTCACTATAATGCTTACCTCTTAAAACCCTTATCATTTTCCTTCACCAGAGGCAGCATTTTAGATTGAACAGGTATATCAGAGAAAGGTAAAACAGATAAGTAATGACTAGGTTGAGACTAGAGTACTGTGTCCTTTAAGTGATGTGGAAAACCAATGTGTAGTAATGATCTGAATCCTGAAATGTCGTGCCAGTTTGTTTTGTTTTGTTTGTGAAAGCCAGAAATTTGACAAGCGTAATTAGAGAATGGCAATTATTTTCTTTTTATTTTTCATGTATATCCAACCATATAACAGTAATAAAACAGTATTTTCCAATTGGCCTTTTGAAGATTTATAACATTATTTAATACGTAATATTGATTGCCCACTTTTTTTTCAAGTCCCTGGCCTTTCCCAGACATTTTCAATTCCTCTAAAATATTCTCCAGATATGAGTGAAGAATAACATTAATAGCTAATGTTTATTGAGTATTTATTATATGCTTGACACCGAGTCCTTCACATCCGTTAAATAATTGTTCTTCTCAACAACCCTATGGGGGTTGGCACTATGTTTATTTCCATTTTACTGATGGAAAAACTGAAGCAGATCAAAGGTAAATGACTTTCCCTGGGGGAAAGGACTTTAAGCCAAATGCAGATTTAGAGGTGTGCCCTCAATGACCACCTGGTGCTGGTCTACAGTAGAAGCATCTTCCTGCCATATATCTGTCTTGGACCCTTTTACTGGTAATAAATAACACAAAGAGAAGAAGCCTTATTCAATTCAAGCTTCCCAAATTCTGTATTCATCAGGTCCAATGGAGACTTTGTTAACATGGTTTGTGAGCCCCATCCCCAGAGATTCAGATTCAAGGGGCTGAGGCCTACACATTTGCATTCTCATGAGTTTCCAGGATCCTGTTCTTACTGCTGATCTATAGACTATACTTTGAATTTCACTGTTACATTATATTTAATTAAGTCATTATCTATTCCTTATTTACAATATATCCCAACTGTGTATCTTTGAGAATCTAAGAATGTGGCTGTTTTTCTAACCAGTTCCTGAGTTAAGAACATAAAAGCTGGGCCCTGTATGAGAGTCAAAGGTTTGTTCCCTTAGACCCAGCAGTGCCACTTTGTATTCTTCTTAGTTGTGGGGAAATCATTCCTATGAATAGATGGGAGCAACAGAGATTTAGATTAATGTCTAACAGGAATTTTCAAGAATATTTTTTCATGTCATAAGAACAGAGGGATTAAAGTTAATTCATTTTTGGTCCCAAGATTTTGAGCTTTCTACTTAGCTATGCATATTTTGTTGGTTTACGGGGAAACTTTATCTTGAGCCAATTGTTGATAAAATCACTTTTTTTTTCTAATCTGTATATTTCATCACACAAAAATTACCAGCCACCTGAGCTAGTAACTGAAGCATAAATGAAAAGAGTTGGAAAGGCACCTGCAGGAAGATAGAATAGTGCTTTCAGAGCAATTATTATTTCTTATTTTAACATTGTCATTTTCCCTTACAGCATTTGTGCCCATAACATAGAATTTACTAAAGTATTTCCTGAACATGTAAACTTAGCAATGAACCAGTTAAAAGAAAAGAAAAACTTTTTTTTCTTTCTTTTCTTTTTTTTTTTTTTTAACTGTCTCATTCCACTCAAGCCTAAATAATTTTTCCCCCTTTGGAAAGAGACATTTTAATATGTCACGTTTCAGTTCCAGCTCAATAAACAGCCATTTATTTACAATTTTAAAGCAATCTTCAGCCTAGTCAGGTAAGAATTATTTCAAAAGAATAAAAACATTTTCATTTCCCATCACTGCCAAAAGAGAAAAGAACATGAGTTATGAGTCTTGCTGTGTTGTCTTAAGTTGATTACTATGGAATGATTAAAAAACTAGCTGTGCTGTCAGTGCAGAGGAGTACATTATAAGTGTAATAACAGCTTAGGGATACAATCCATCAATGCCGCACTTGGAAGAAGAAAAAAGTTGATCTATTTTTTTGGTCATCATTTTCAGCATATTAGATGACAAATAATTGTACATTCATCAATAACAATAGATTAAAGTTGAAATGATTTATTGCTATTACACTGCTGTTATGATGGAGCACCGGGTCAGTCAAGCGTCAGTGAGGTCTGTATTTAATTTTCACGGGTCTCTTAGCAGAAATAATAGACAGAGAGTAAACCACCTGAAACAAGGTAGATCAAAGTTGTTGACAAGTGATTTGTAGGTTGGTTCTTCATGGGTGGAAGAGAGGCAATAGGACCTCTTTGGCGGGCTTGTTGAACCACTAAATCAAACAGACCTTGTGGAGCTCATGCCAACATCCAGCCAGGCAGCACATGGAAATATGAAAGCTGTGCAAGTATGAACTTCATTTCATATTACTTGATGGTAATGGAATACAGTACATGGTCCTGGGACCAAACCAGGTGATTTAAATTGTCTGTAAATCTCAGGTAGGCTAATGAGAATCTGCTCCTCAGGAAGTAGCTTAATTGTTCTTATACCCACTGATGGTCAGTCAATAGGTTAGTGTAATCATGGAAAATTATGTAATATATTCATCTTATTTTTATCATGGCTTCCTTCTTAAGCAAGGTTAAAATTATTTATATTCAATATGTTTGAGCATTTAAAGTTAAATTCAAGAAGAATTTATTAGGTACCAAATAGATTAGATTTTATCAAAATTTGATCTGTAGACTATCTATATCAGAATCACCTGGAATTCTTGGAAAAACACAAGTTACTGGGCCCCATCCAGATGTACTTAGGGAAAATTTTGGGGATTAGGGTTAGGAATGTGCATTTCTACAAAATTTCCGTGGTGATTCTGATGGAATTTAAACTTTAAGAACCAATGTATTAGGGCCAGATATTGTGGAAAACAAAAGTAGCTATACTGTGTAAGTGGGTTTCGGGAAAGCCTGCCCATCTTGGAATTCAGGCACACCCCTAGACATGTAAATATGGTTTATGAAAATCCAACTGTACATGGAACTTCATTTTCTTTACCTTGGGCTTATGAGTGATTTCTTTACATCTTAAAGAGCCTATGTGGATTTCTCATATCAAACATTGTGACATAATCCCATTTATAATAGATATCTATTTTGTTACAATCTCCTCTCAGTGTACTCTGGTTTGCTAGTCTATGAAATAATAATTTTGTGCATCATGTCACCCAAAATGCATTGTCTTATTGATTTATTTTATATTTACTGATCTCTGTGGGTTTTTAAGTGTATTCTTCATTTTATGTTTCAGCATTATCTCAATTTTACAATTCACAGGAGGTACAAAAATGTTTAACAAAAGCAGGTAAACAGCATATATAATTAATTAAGAGAAAATGTTTGATGTGGAATTTTGAAATAACTCTCCGTTTAAATAGCATTTCCAGTTATTTTAAAAAAATAGATGTCAATTTTGGAACTAAAGAATAATAAGTTTTTTACAATTTAAAGTAGTGGAAAATTTGTCATTCTGAGGACTTACCCTCTGAGGTGTGTTTTTAGCAGGGATTTACCTGTAAAAGGCAGGGTGAAGACTTGTTTATAAGGTACCTTTCATCTAATTCATAAGTAGAATACCTTGAATTGTGCCTAGCCAAATGAAAAGCCTCAAAATAATTTGGTCTTGTAATTAATTATAGAGAAACGGCCAGTTCAGAGTGGAAGGAAGTAAACTAATAAAACAATACTTGGTTTATTGCTCCTGCAGTAGAAATCAGGATATAGTGTTGCCAGTACCCACTGCTGGATTGCCAGAGAATTCCCATCTCATAGGCAACAGTGGTGATTGGTAGTCTCTGCCCAGAGTGCTGTGTTGAGAAGTCACCCCAAATTAGACCCAGAGATGAGTATCTTATTTGGCAAATTAAGTGAGAAAGTGAAAGGAGAAAAGCTAACAGTGGCTAAGTTAATGTGAAGTTATTGCCGTAGGCCACTGGGACTCAGTCCTCCTGGAGACCCTTTAAAACGTTGTGCAGAATGGCTCAGACTTTTCACTATGAGGGGTAAGGAATCTGGGTGTTAACACCGACTTTCATCACGCAATGAGTGATGGTGGCTTCTCTGACATGCTCTTGGGTCTTTAACACTTGGCCTACCCCATGCACTGGTCAAACAGAGTCCTTAGAAAGAGACGCTTGGGGTAGAAAGCCACTGGTAAGTGCTGGAACTGTCCACAGTAGTGCAAGCTGACCTCTGAAGTGGGTCAGGGAGATTTGGCCAACACTCTCTGATTAAAACAGATTCTTAGGTCAAATCTGAACTTAACAAATGAGATTGTGTCCATAGATGTCTTAGATGTGCCTGCCGGTATTTGCCACCTCTTCTTAACTTAGGAAAGTCATGACTGCAATTCATGGAAACTAAACTTCATCAAATGTTTCCTTGGTATATATGTATTCCCTCTGCATTGTTGATTGACATAAAAAGAAATGGAGGAGTACCACATAGATACTCATATTGTCTTTAATTAGAAGTATCATTAGGGACATAGAAATGACTTTATATAGTGGAGAAATAAAGACCAACAATGTTTCTATTGTTTAATGATGTTATTTGGGGTGGCGAAGGCTGAGTTCTCAGATTTAATTTGGTAAACATAATTTTATCTGAGGTGGTTGTCACAATACTGCAAATATGTGAAATCATGTCATTACATTCCCAAAATTAAGGCTTTAAAAAAAAGACATATTTTATAGTCTTAGCTGTAAAGGCGACGGTGTCTAACAAGAAATCTGTCCACTGATGTTTGTAATTTGTAACAGTATCCCTGTACAGAGCAGTGTACTGACAATCTCAGATAGTTTTAATTACTCCTTTCAGTTTAAGAGGAAAATGAGAAGTGCTTAATAGTCAGTCTCAAGTTTATTAGGAGCCAAATTCCATTGGAGGTGAGAGACAGTTTTGCAGTAAGAATGCCAGAGGAGCACATCCAGCGGCCCGGAGCCCCGCTGAAATGAAAATCATTAGAAAACCGTTAACGTATGTGGACTTAGCAAACTAGGTGACTAACTGGCTGAATTAAGCTTTGAAAAGTCCCACACCTGTCAATAGTTATCCCCAGCAAAATAGTACATATACTTTTAAAAAACTTTAATTTTCTGTCCAGTCAAATCTAAGTGTATCACATGCAATTTTCCTTCCTTAGTCATCTAAATAATTTCCCACCTTGCTCATGATGAATGTCTTGCCAGTTCCTACTCAGTTCCTCCACTTTACACGACCTAATTAAAGAAAACATTCCATGATTGCCTATTTTTTCTCATGCATGACAACCTATTATTTTTTCTACTACCTGATTAGGGTTTTATTACCCTTGGATTTAGATTGATTTGCTGAGCACTTTAATAAAACACTACTTAGTTTGATTTAAAGGACTACAGGTTTCCTTCATTCATACAATTATTCTTATAACCATCTCACACTCCAAGTATACTACAGTCCCCCAGAAAAGCAGTTTTAGACTGCCACTGAACAAGGTTATAAAATCAGAATCACAGGTGACATTCCTGTTGAATATGGCAATGCGGTTTCTATTGTGGGCAGTCATGAGAGGCCATTCTGCAACATAATTTGTCGAGAGTCATAAATCTATTTCATCATATCTGTCAAGAACGGCTCCTGTGTATTAAAACTACTATAAAGTTTGCTCAAGATAAACCAGAACTTTCATTTGATTAAATAATAATACATTTATGATGACAAATACCATTTACCGTGTTATCTACAATGCAAGCCAAAATTAGATATAGTTCAAATGGACAAGATGCATTTGATTTTATATCTACTGAATGTTTATTAAATGAATGTGCAATATTTATAAAACTGTCTTTTGTTTTGGACCTTTTATTAGAAAGCTGTATCCTACTTGGGAAAAGTAAAGGAACATCCAAATCCACATTGCATTACTTACTAATTGAATAAACTGCCAATAGAAAGATAGAGAAAATACTTAAAAATTAACTGGAGGCTAAGCAGTCACAAATGGAAAGAAATTCTAGTCTTGAGGATGAATCATAAATCCCACCCTATACTGGCCAGACAGGTATTGTTCAGCAGTAGACAGGAAAAGATAGCCTCGTGAACCCCACTGGAGTCCAAGAACTAAAGAAATATTGACGGAAGTTTCAGTTCCACGTAATCTAATCAGAGATTCAATCAATTATTTATTTATTTATTAAATACATGCTATGTGCAAGGTTCAGAACAAAATGTTTTTCAGGATTTTAAAGAACCACAAGGGGCTTACAGTCTCATTGGAATAACTGGGTTTATTTGTCAAAGGGAATTTAAGGAGGCCAGACTTAGAATATGCCCTGAAAGTATTAAGGTACCTTATAAATCCCAACTATTCAATTTTAGGATTCTTTAGTCAGAGAACTCAAATAGTGCAACTGTGAAGTGCTGTTTGTTCAAATGGAAATTCCTGTGACTTTCAACACCACACGCACACATACACACACTGGCACACGCACACTTTCCTTATGCTTGTTAAAGTCAGAATCGAGTGCTGTCCAAACTTGGTAGCATTCATGAATCATATCAAGGCATTTTAGATAAGTTTTCCAGCACCTGCTTCAGATCTGCTGAATTGTGATTTCTCCCTAGGGATTCCTGTGCAGCAACCAATCCTATACCAGTTAGCCTATGGAAATTTGGGAGTCATTGGGTAGTCAGTTCCTACTTTGCTCAGTGAGAGAATTCAGAGAGAATGCAAACATTCACCTGTCGAATAGCCAGGATAGAGGAATATGAGTGTTGTGAAGACTTTCGATTTCTGTAGAGCATGAGGTAAAGATAAATCTAGACAAGTATTTTGAGGAACATATAACAGAGGGGTTGGAAATGTGGTAGATGTAGAGTGACCAAATAATATATTGTCCAGTTTGGAACAATTTTGAAAGTAGAAGTGGATTCTGGTAATGGTTATGCTATTGTAACAGGCATAACCCTGGATTGTCCCAGGCTAACAAGACATAAGGTCACCCTAGGTAGCTACCTCCATGTTTCTCATTACCTTTGTCTCCTGATTCCTCCTCAAACACCACAAGACATGGATCAAGAATAGCAACTTCAGTTTCAGTGATGCTTGTATCATCATCTTTACCATCTGTGTCTTTTATGGCTGCCATTTTCTTCATGTTAAGCTCTTTCCTCATTGAAACTTAGCTGCTGTGTCAATTCTTTTTTATTTCATTTCTGCTCTTTGTCATTCTTCTCGATAGCATCCATGTTGATGCCCCATCCCACCACCTGGCCTCTTCGCTCCTGAATTTCCTTGTCTGTAGAACCACACTGGTTGTTTCAACTACACTCAGCTGTTCATTTTTAGGTGTCCCATTTTAAACTATGTTATCACCAATAACCACATTACCAGCAAAATCTTGATTTCAAGCATTTTCTTTTCTGACCACCACATCTTATTTTTCTACTTCCTTACTTTAATACTCCTGCTGTAGCAACTTTTAATAACTCCAAACCATTTACCCATATCATTGTTTTATTATCTGTCAACACACGGCTCCTTGCATGTTTCTTACCTCACTTACTTTAGAGTCTATGACCAATTATTATGACCACTCACTTGAAAATACCCTAAAAATTTACTCCACTCTTTCCACCCTATACTCCTGGCCCAGCCGAAATTTAAACCTACTTCTCCAAATCTACATCAGAGCAACTGAAATTTGGTTGGGACGGGAATCACTCTACAGAGCAATTATTTTCTCTTTCTCTCTCATCAACCAGTAAAACAGTCACACATCGATCAGTGTCACAATGGACACCAGAAGTATTGGCCAAAGGCTAGTCATGGATGAGCCTTATATGGGTACTGTATGCTTAATCCCATTATATTTCTGAAGCAAAATCACTTTCCTACTCTTCGAGAAAACTATAATTTCCTCTTTCTTGCCAAATGTTTTCCCACTTTTGCCTTTACTCAGTCACACCTGGTTGAAAAAATAGAAACAATCAGAAACAAATTACCTCATCTTCTCACTAGAAGCCTATCTCCATGATATTTGCATTCTTAGTATTCCTCTGGATCCCATGCCTTCTCTGCTTTCAGTAGCTCCCTCTTCCATTCTCGATTCCTTTCTTGCTCTCCACCCACTGACACCAACCTCGCCAGGATCATTTTTATGGGTATACAAACATACTTTAGCATTGCCCATACTAAAAAAAAGGAAATCTTGAACCTTGCATCCTTCTACAGCTACTACCTCATTTCTCCATTCCTTTCATGGTAAAACTGTTGAAATAAACACGTTGAAATAATTGTTTACTCTCACAGCCTCCATTTCCTTGCTTCCCATTCACTAACCAACGCTTTTCAATCTTGTTTTGTAACCATCTTGTTTGTAACCATTATTCCTAAAAAACTCATCAACAACCTTCATGTGGTCAAATCCAATGGATACTTTATCCCCTAAACTTGCTTGACCTCTTGTGAGTATTCAGTACAATTGGACCCGTGACTTCTCATTGTAACGTACTTGCCACTCCTTTGGCTATATCCTGTAAGTCCCATAATCTAGTTGTCACTTTCTACCAACCTCTGATTTTAGAATTTCCCAAGGACTTAATTCTTGTCTTCCTTCTCTTCTCTGTCTATACCATCACCCTCTGTAACCTAATGCATTTCTGTGGCCTTAAATTGCATTTATATATCATTTAAATATAAATTGCTCTATCTCAGCGTTCTCCTCTGAGCTCCAGATTTTTATTTTCAACTGCCCAGTTGATGTTGTGTTTGATTTCTATTATGTACTTAAGACAAAAATTTTGATTCTTAACCTTCCAACGATACCTGTTCCTCTTCTAGTCTTGTCCACCCGAGTAAGTAACACTATCATCCAGCCAGTCTCTTGGCATGGAAATATCCAAGAACCTTCAATGTATTCATGGTTTCCAAACATACTCCTCCCCTTACCCATTGTGCAGTTGCTACTGTATCCTCATGGTAATCAGGGTTAATTACCCCAGCTAGTATAACAGCGCTTTTATTTGCCCCCTGTCAAATTTTATGAAGACCCCGAAGTGTATAGTTATAGCTTCCAGTTTAGATCAGTTTTTTTGATGTCCTACAACAGAAGTGTTTATCAACTCCCCCCACCCTCTGGAAACGAAAGACCCTCTAAAACAGAGTTTAAGGTTATTGTAACAATATAAACTCCACAAATGTGTCCCTTAGAGAGGTGATGAAAAGAGACATTCCTACTTCCAATTCTTTGTTCCTCTATGTTCTAACTATTATTGGCTGTTGGTTAAGTGTGTAGACCTCATCGTATTGGACTGCCATTCAGGCTTACAAGGTTTTGTTCTTCAGCTTGCACCTTAGCTAAGCCTTCAATATATAATTCCACTGTTAGATTAGGGCAGCTGTGTACAGGGTAAGGGCAAAGAATCTCACAATTATCTCATTATATGCTTGTGTAGTAATAGGAGTTCTGAGTCTGGGGCAATGCTGTATGTGATACCGTGACAATGGATTAAGCCCTTGGATGGTGTGGCAGAGGCATTTGAGCAGGGAAACTGAACTCTAAGCACATTACTCTATATTCTGTTGCTCTCTTCTGTCAGGCAGCTGCTTCTGGGTGATGGAATTCATACTCAGGGATTAAGGAAATAACAACTAGGTGGGTCTGAGTACCCACTGAAATCAATAGGAGATGGACTCGCCCAGCACTCATGTGGCCCCAGATAAAAGGAGGACCTTGACGGTGGTATTTCAGGTCCTTCTGTATTATGTCAGCTCAGATCCTGTGTCTTATAGTCCTTAAGAAGTCTGGGTATTCCCTTTTCTATAGTGCACAGTTTCCCTGTTAAATAGACTCAGATTCCTTGGGGAAACATTAAAGTGCTGTATTTACTCTACATCCTGCACTTGTATTACAGAGTCTCCTCAAGGGGAATCCCAACTTCCCTTTAATCAGTAGGCTCAGGATATAAGAAGTGACTTAGATCTAGGACCTGAAAGAAGACCATGATTTTCCTTTGAGGTGAGCCTTCTCTTCACCAGCTTTTCTATTATAGTTAAGATTATGCTTATTATTATTCAAATCGAGAACATCCTAGTCGACTATCCGTCTATATTGACCTTCAGAACATCAAGATGTACTAGCCATTGTCTTAGATCTCTTAGGTCAAAATACTCTGATTGCTTCTATTTATTAAGATGACTGATGACTTACTCTTCATTTAAATAGTTTCATTTACCTTTCCCTTGTTGCTTAATTAAGTTCTTCCACCTAGTCTCTGCTCTTCTCAAATTCTATATTCTAATTCAATGGTAGCATCTCCTAATATCAAGCCTGGCTTGGGGATGGACAGTAGCCATTACCAAATTTCTCAAATTTGTCAGTGCTCTTCTTCATAGACACATTCCTTATTGACCTAGTAAAGGCAGAGTCCTCTGGACCCTTGGAGAAAACAGATTGTAGGTTATCAGTCCTTATACAATAAATGGCTTCACATCTTTCACCCCTTAGCTAACAAATCACATGCAACCCTATGCAGAGAAGTCTTCTCCACTGCTTCTTTATCATATCACTTGATTTATTTCCTTCAGCACACTTAAGGAGAATCTGGAAATTACCTTATTTAGACAGCTGATAATTTGATTCTTCTCTGGCTCCCCAATAGAATGTGGAATCTCAGTGACAGGAACATTGCCTGTCCTACCATAACTTTAGCTCTTAGGAACTCAAAAAATACTTATTTTTCAGGAAAAAATGAATTTGCTGTTTACATTTTATGGTCCATAGAAAGCTCTTACACCTTCTTCTTATGTGTAGAAAGTGCTTTAACGCATAAAAGGTAGAAGAATATCTGCCAGGGGCTTAGTAAATGACGCTAATTCTTATGGTTCACAGATGATTACCCAACAGAGCAAACCATATGTTAGTAAAAGTTAATTTTATTATTTGTATGTATTTGAAATGTTATTACTATTATATTATACTCTTTTCTGTTGATATTGTGTGAAAAAAGCAGAGGACCAATGGATTGCATTTTATACTAAATAATACTTTCAAAGTAGTAGATATTATAGTATAGAAGTAAAGAGAACACCCTCATCTAAATTTTGCAAAAGAATCAAATAACAATATTTGGAGACTTCAGGTCTTCTATATTGTGGCCTGAGACAGTGATAACAATGTGTGTCTCCTTTAAAATATCTTTACATATTAGGTATTCTTTTTTTTGGTTAACTGCTCATACTGTTTTCCTAATTCAAAAATTACAAAAACATATATGCATTAATTGGGAGTGGGAAAGGAGAGAGAAATACCATAAACCAATAAAAATTCTGCGATGAGAATTCTGAAATTTTACTGTAATCAGAAGACTCATACTGATCCATTTAACATGCAAAGGCTATAGAAGCAGATTTAGTTGTTACATAGGAAAACTCACTTCTCAAGGAAACATATCAGTAGAATAGAAACTTTTAGTAATGATTTAGCAAAATGCTTTCTCTTTTCTACAGGTAAAATAGGGAATAATTCCCTTAGAAAGAATAAACTAGGCCATGATTTGAGGTTATTTTGTATTTTATCCTATATTCACAGTTTTCATTTTCCTTTTTTTTTTTTTTTAAGGAACTGTATTGAAAGGAAATCTCAATACATATGTCACTCACCATGCATGGAAATGGCCAAATTACTGATTTTCAATAAATATTTCATTTTTTACAGTCCTTTGCGGTGAACATTTTCCCCCTTGGCCATATGGAGCCATGTTTTGTCAAGGGTAAATGAATTACAGCTTTCAGTCTATTTAAGTTAGCTTCAAAATGGAGAATCTGTGAATTCACAGTGTGTTTAAACTGGGGCCACATGAGATCTTTCTAACTGTATACTCAGATAAATTGATAAGAAATTTGTATGTGCTTTGTTAAATTCCAGAACCGATAGATGGATAGATAGATAGATAGATAAAGAAATTCTATGAAAGCCTAGGCTGATAGTCTTGAACAAGATAACAGTATTCATAGGATAAGAGTAAGGAGGTTTTTTAGTATGGAACAGACATTTTTTCAAATAATAGTTTAATTGCTAACACTCTCAATTGACCACAGCAAAAGTTTTGAAATTATAAACTTACAGTAATATGTTTTTTTTAATTGAAGTATAATTGACATACAACATTATGTTTCAGGTGTATAACAGTGATTCAATATTTTTATACATTATGAAATGATCACAATAAGTCTAGTTACCATCTGTCACCATACAGTTATTATAATGTTATTGACTATTCCTATGCTGTACATTATATCCCTGTGACTTATTTCTTTTATAACTGCAAGTTTGTATCGCTTAATCCCCTTCACCTATTTTGCCTATATCCTTACCCCTTCCCTCTGGCAACCACCAGTTTGTTCTATGTATCTATGAATCTGTTTCTGTTTTATTAGTTTGTTCATTTTGTTCTTTTTTTTAGATTCCATGTATAAGTAAAATCATATGATATTTATCTTTCTCTGTCTAACTTTTTTCACTTAGCATAATACCCTCTAGGTCCATTCATGTTGTTGCAAATGGCAAGATTTCCTTCTTTTTTATGGCTGAGAAACGTTTCATTTTATATTTATATACCACATCTTCTTTATCCATTCATGTATCTATGGACCCTTAGGTTGCTTGCATATCTTGGCTATTGTAAATAATGCTGCAATGAATGTTGGGGTGCACGTATCTTTTCAAGTTACTGTTTTTGTTTTCTTCAGATAAATATCCAGAAGTGGAATTGACGTATGGTAGTTTAATTTTTGAAGAAACTCCACACTATTTTCAATAATAGCTATGTCAGTTTACATTCCTGCCAACAGTGCAAAAGTGTCCCCTTTTCTCCACATCTTTCCCAACACTTGTTCTTTGTTGTCTTTTTGATATAGCCATTATGACAGATGTGAGGTGATATCTCATTGTAGTTTTGATTTGCATTTTCCTGATAATTAGTGATGTTGAGTATCTTTTCATGTACCTGTTGGCGTCTATACAAGTACTGTTGAAAATATCAGTGTCATTTCTTTTTCCTTTTAAGAAGTTGGTTTGTTTAGATCTTAGTGCACTCAGCAGAATCTTTAAAATTTGTATAATTACAAGAAATATGTATTTTATTTTTACCCTTGATATTCTTGAACCAGAGTAGAGCAAAATTTCATATATTTATTTTACATCCAAGATATTACATATTTTAAGATTGATGAGTAGTAGATTACTGGTCAGTAGGCAGTCAAGAGAAGAGCATATCAGGCAGATCATAGAGTATGGAAAGTGGCTTTGTTGCTGAGTGACATGCACTGGGCTGTTTAATTTTATTCCAAATATTTCAGTTTGTAAGTTTAATTTTCGTATTTTAGAAAACTTGATCACAGTTTTTGAGAGTAGAAGATGTTTTTCATGAAGCTCCAGAACCCCAAAAAGAGAGTGTCTTTAAATGGGGTATGGAAAGGAGGGATGAGGGCAAGGACAATGTTGCCAACTGTGTTCCTGTCTCCATGTAAATCAGAATTAATGGGGGTTGTGGAATTCATCTGCCTTGGAAATCTACCAAGCTGAAGATTTCCAAGGTTGTAACATGTACTGGATGAAGAACACTAATTTACAAGCATAAAACCTAAAAACAAGACAAAAGAAACGTACAAGGAAATGATAGATTAGGTGGCACAGATGGCAACCAGAGTTTCTTCCAGTATTGGTAACTCTCTCTTCTAATAAAGTTGCTCTCTATGCCTGGCCCTGTGGTGCAGATAATCCAATCTTCAGAAGGAAAGCAGGGATATTTTCACACACATATTCTGGTGCTCAAGTACAGCATACAAATACGTGAGTATTATTAGTCATTACAGTATTGTTTCAGTGGTAGTTAATTGTTCTTATTTTATGAAATAAACAATCCCATGAGCAATACACAAAAGTTGGGTGTCTTAGTAAACTATAAAGTACAAAAGTGTTACTAATTGATCTTTTTTTTGTGCCTCACTTTGCTCTTTTTTGAATAAATGACAATTAATAGGGTTTTCGTCTAGTGCAGTTTGATTTCCAACACATTATTTGAAAAGTTTGTAGTCTCTGATGACAAATGGAATTTTCAAGAAAGGATTGTTGGGTCATAAGATAGTAGGTTTGCATGATCTTCTTGATTTATGACTTAAGGGGATGCTTGCTTGCTTACTCTCCCAGTTTGTTGTGTATTCATCAAGGAGAATGAAGAAACTGTCAGGTGGGAAATATACCATTTCAGTTCCAGACACCCTGACATATTTTAATGCTTAATAGTTGGAGTTATTCAAATGCAAAACAACTACATTCAAGTCAGTACATGAAAGCATGTTGAAATTTTCCTTTTATCAAAATATGAGGCAACTACAAACAGTAAATGCTGGGGAGGGTGAGGAGAAAAGGGAACCCTCTTGAACTGTTGGTGGGAATGTAAATTGATACAGCCACTATGGAGAACAGTATGGAGGTTCCTTAAAAAACTAAAAATAGAACTACCATACGACCCAGGCATCCCACTACTGGGCATATACCCTGAGAAAACCATCATTCAAAAAGAGTAATGTACCACAGTGTTCATTGCAGCTCTATTTACAATAGCCAGGACATGGAAGCAACCTACGTGGCCACTGACAGATGAATGGATAAAGAAGATGTGGCACATATATACAATAGAATATTACTCAGCCATAAAAAGAAACGAAATTGAGTTATTTGTAGTGAGCTGGATGGACCTAGAGTCTGTCATACAGAGTGAAGTAAGTCAGAAAGAGAAAATCAAATACCGTATGCTAACACAAATATGTGGAATCTAAAAAAAAAATGGTTCTGAAGAACCTAAGGACAGGACAGGAATAAAGACGCAGATGTGGAGAATGGACTTGAGGACACGGGGAGGGGGAAGGGTAAGCTGGGATGAAGTGAGAGAGTGGCGGGACATATATACACTACCAAATGTAAAATTGATAGCTAGTGGGAAGCAGCCACATAGCACAGGGAGATCAGCTCGGTGCTTTGTGACCACCTAGAGGTGTGGGATAGGGAGGGTGGGAGGGAGAGACGCAAGAGGGAGGGGATATGGGGATACATGTATACATATGGCTGATTCACTTTGTTATAAAGCAGAAACTAACACACCATTGTAGAGCAATTATACCCCAATAAAGATGTTAAAAAATTAAAAAAAAAAAAAGACATGATTACATTGCATTTTGGTAAATTAAAAGAATAATTTTAACGAAAAAAATATATTTATGAGGCAAGACCTGCCCAGATTCAAAACAATTATTTTTCGGGGGTAGATAACATAAAAAATAATTCTCTGCATTTGTTGCTGTTAGAATAAAGTGCTTTATCAGTGTAATAGTTGAGAATGATATGCTCTAGTAGTATTTTGATGAATTACATGATTATAGTTAAAATGAACAATTTCATCATGCTTGAACTAATATGGTACTATGATTTGGCAAGTACTTCTGCAACATTCTCTAACTCATCACTTCAGAAGACAGACCTATACAGCCCATGAGTTGTTTTAGAAAATATGAGTTGATATACAGTTTTAAAAAAAGAAGGGGCAGGAAAAACATGTCAGCTATGGAAACTAATGCATGCCCAGATTTTCATAACATCATTGCTTGATTACATTACCTCTTACTGTTCATTTTAAACTGTTGCATAATTAAAAGTGAGTCAAAAAATAAAGAGACTTTTAAAAAATGTTTTGTTGTGTACCAAATTTAATTGAAAATATTACATACTCCAAGGTACTCCTGAGACATGGATATCGTATGTGTATGTGGGTTATTTTACATTTAGATTTAAGAGGATTAGAAAGGGTAATATATAATCAATGCAACATTCATTTGGGTATCAGTCAAGTAAAACACACACACAGAGAGCTGAACATTACATAATTTCAGTCATAAAGAGTACAAAGTGTGAACTGATTTAATATATTCATAACTAAGTACTCTCCTTTAATGTAACTTGCAATTTGTTCACAAAATTATTCCGTTCATTTACTTTAAAACCTTACATGCCTGGATACATTTTCTTAAAAGATACATGTAAAGGCACTATTTTAAGGATTTATACTTATACTCTACATTGTAGATGAAAGATAGTCAAAATTAACTTTTAAACGTCCTTTTTTTTTTTACAGAAATATTTGAATGTAAAGCTAAATCACAAATAGATTATTCTTCCTGCTTGAAATAATTTATAGATATTTAATAAGAATTACTGTAATATAGATACACAATGAACATTCAAAACCAATCGACATTTATCATATATAGGTTTTTTTTGCACTTTCTTAAGTGATATATAGGTTTTATTTCATTTCTAAACATTGTGTATTCATTTTTTGATGCCTCTTTTAGCAATCTCAAAATGCATCTGTATTCTGAAATGTTCTATCTATAATTGTTTGGGTGGTATCAATAGGACAAAACCTCTTATACTATTTAAAAACTGGTGTATCTTATTAAAATGTAGGTTTTTTATTTTGATGGACTTTAATATGTGTGTTGTTTTGAATTTGAATTATAAAGTAAAACTAAAATACCTTTATGTTTCATTTATATCAAAGACATTTATATGTAAGGATGTGTTTTTATCTCATTGTATACAAAACTAAGCAATGATTCTGGTCTCCATCCTTAGAAAGCTATCCAGACATAGTGAAAAGAGATTTGATATTATAATCATTTGGTTAATTTGATTACTTTACACAATTGGATGCTTCAAACCTTGGAACTATTATACAGTGTCTCAGAATGTATTTGACAATTGCTAGAGATTTGCCTCCCAAATTTGAATATAACTATTTTGAAGTTAAAGAAAAAGCAAAACAGTGCCATATTTTCCTGTATCGTCTGTTTCAATCAAGGGAAATAATGTTTATGTTCTTAAAAGTTGTGTTTATCCACAAACACGAGCAAGTGTTAGCAACTAAATTCTGCTTATCTGTGAAAGTCAACCTTGTGTCATTCATGAGCTCAGGGAGAAAGTCATATTTAAGGTCAATGTATGACTGAAAATTTTGTGTGTGTCTTGAGAGCTTCATGATATAAGCAAGGCACTCACATTTCTAACCAGAACATGCTACTCGGCAGGGAGAAATGATGGTTATATTAGTGCCTCAGAAACCAGTTGCAATTTCTTAAGTCCTCAGAAGCCTGCACAATCAGCTTAAAAATAATCAGTTTTATTTGTTTGTTAATATGTTTGCTTTTTATATTCTATCACTAAAAACTAAATATCTTTCACCAATTAATACAAATTCCTATGGTCTGTGTTTTGCTTATAAACTTTTTTTAACTTTTTATTCTATATTAGAGTATATTTGATTAACAATGTTTTGTTAGTTTCAGGTGTACAGCAAAGTGATTGTTATACATAAACATGTATCTATTATTTATCAAATTATTTTCCCATTTAGGTTGTTACATAATACTGAGCAGAGTTCCCTGTGCTATATAATAGTAAGTCCTTGTTGGTTATCCATTTTAATTGTCCTTAGTTGCATCCCTGCCACCTTGAACTACCCAAGTATCTGTCCTTAAAATTCTGTGTGGAGACTTCCCCTTCTCCAAGTGCCAAATTAGATAAAAACTGAGCACCCTTCTCACCGAGGACACTAGAACTGTATGGGGGGTGGGATAATTGCTAGAAGTGTCTGCTTGAAGGCATCAGAGAGCTAAAAGGTGTGAAATGTTTTCAGCTTAAGATCCAGGAGGAGATGAAAGTCCATAGCATTGGGTTGCTTTTCCCCTAGGGACCTTTGCAAATTCCCAAAGAGGTGACTGAAGGCTGAGTAGTTCTTTTGATCCTTTCATGGCCAGGAAGGACAATTTAGAATAGCAGGCTCACAATGATAGTGACCCTGGTATATCCCCTTATCTTTAAATTGGGATGGATAGCTCCACCAGAAGACAAGGTAAACTGGAAGCAAATCAGGCATCATACAGACTTTAGCCCATCTACTGGTCATTTAAGTGGCCCGGAAAATTACTGCTCAAGTTGGATTAAGGTATTCCGGATGTTAGTTCCCCCCACGTGTCTAACCAGAGCAGTACAAGAGCCTAGACTTCAAATTATTATCTACAAGTAAGTTATCAAATACAGTGTCAAGCATCAAATCAAAAATAACCTAAGAGAGGGCTTCCCTGGTGGCGCAGTGGTTGAGAGTCCGCCTGCCGATGCAGGGGACACGGGTTCGTGCCCCGGTCCGGGAAGATCCCACATGCCGCGGAGCGGCTGGGCCCGTGAGCCATGGCCGCTGAGCCTGCGCGTCCGGAGCCTGTGCTCTGCAACGGGAGAGGCCACAACAGTGAGAGGCCCGCGTACCGCAAAAAAAAAAAAAAAAGATAACCTAAGAGAAAAGGAAATATGGATGAGAACCAGTACAAAAAAGGAGAAAATTGAAAGAGACCTGTAGGGGCTCTTGATGTTGGAGGTATCAAATATAGACTTAAAAGCCAATGCTTACTATACTTAAAGTCATTTTAAAAAATAGAAGTTAATGATCTTAGAGAATGTAAAATGACAAAAAGAAGGCTTAAACAAATATGAATTCTAGAACCGTAAATTGTAAAAGACAGGATAAAGAAGTTTATGGATAGTTTAACAGCAGAGTAGATGTGAATAAAAGAGAACTGGAGATATCTAAGAGAGATAAGGATGAAATATCAAGAGTGGATTATGGAGAGACAAAAGATAGACAATGTAGAAAAAAGAGTAAGAAACAGAGAAAGCACGATCATTAGACCCAGCATACTTTTATTTGGAATCCACGTTCAAATGAGGATGGATAGCTGAGAATTTTCCAAAACTTATTAAAAATTAATTCATAGATTCAAGGGATCATGCTAAATCCTAAGCAATATCTTAACAGAAACTCACAGTTAGATTATCACAGGAAAACTACTGAAAACGAAAGACAAAGAGAAATCTTAAAACCATTCAGAGGAAAAATGAGGAGAGAAAGATTACTTAAGTGGGATAAAAAAAATTAATCAGGGCTTCCCTGGTGGCGCAGTGGTTGGGAGTCTGCCTGCCAATGCAGGGAACACGGGTTCGAGCCCTGGTCCGGGAAGATCCCGCATGCCGCGGAGCGGCTAAGCCCGTGTGCCACAACTACAGCTAGGCCCATGCGCCACAACTACTGAGCCTGCGCGTCTGGAGCCTGTGCTCCGCAACAAGAGAGGCCCGCGACAGTGAGGGGCCCATGCACCGCGATGAAGAGTGGCCCCCGCTTGCCACAGCTAGAGAAAGCCCTCGCACAGAAACGAAGACCAACACAGCCATAAATAAATAAATAAAATTAAAAAAAAAAAAAATTAATCATAGATTACTTCTAAACAGTATCAATGGAAAAAAGAGTAAGATGAAAGAAAATAGTAGCTAATCCAAAGTTTTTAAGGCCACTGAATATTTACATCTATAGTGAAGATGCAATAAAAATATTTTTAGACAAGTAAAATTAAGGAAATAAAGAAATAATAAACTGAATATATGGTTCCTCTTATCAACCAAGATTTTTAAAAGGTATAAATAGTATTAAAGAAATTATTGTTTTGAGTCAAGCATAAGGCTATAGTGGATTTCTATCATATTTATCTTATGTGGATCCAGTTATGGTCACATATTAGATTATGATAGAGAAAAATAATTTAGAGCCAGATATCAGAAAACCTGCTATGCAAGAAAAATATTCTGTTGGATCCCTAACTTACCCCACTCACAGAAATTAACTTGAAATAAGAACTTAAACATAAAGCCTGAAACCATAAAACTCCTAGAAGAAAACATAGCGAATATGTTCCTGGAAATTGGCTGTGGCAAGGATTTTTGGATATAAAATAATCAGTCAGCAAATTAAAAAGGCAACCTACAAAATAGGAGAAAATATCTATAAACCACAGCTCTGATAAGAGGTAAATATCCAAAATTCACAAGGAACTCATACAACTCAATAGGAAAATAAAAGAAACAGATAATCTGGTTTAGAGATGGGCAAATGACCTGAATAAACATTTTTCCAAAGAGGACATACAAATGGCCAACAGGTACATGAAAAGGTGCTCAACATCACTCATCATCAGGGAAATGCAAATCAAAACCATAATAAGATATCACTTCACACCTGCCAGATGGCTATTATCAAAAGGAGAAGAGATAACAAGTGTTGGCAAGGATGTGGAGAAAAGGAAGCCCATATGCACTGTTGATAGGAATGTAAACTGGAGCAGCCACTATAGTAAATGGTATGGAGGTTCCTCAAAGAATTAAAAATATAACTACCATATGATCTAGCAATCCCACTTCTGAATATGTCCGGAGGAAGTGGGATCACTGTCTTAAGGAGCCAGCTGCACTCAAATGTTCATTGCAGCATATTTCCAATGGCCAAGACATGGTAACGACCTACCTGTCTGTAGTGGGTAAAATAGAAATCCTATCATTGGTGACTACATGGATGGACCTTGAGGGCATTATTCTAAGTGAATTAAACCAGACACACAAAGACAAATACTGTATGACCTTGTTTATATGTGAAATATAAAAATGCTGAATTCATAGACGCAGGGTAGATTGGTGGTTGCCAGAGGCTGGGGAGTAGGGGGCTAGGGGAGGGGTGGCGGTGAGGAAATAATGGTCAGAAGGTACAAACTTCCAGTTATAAGAGGAATAAATTCCGGGGATCTAATGTTGACAATACCGTATTGTATACTTAAAATTTGCTATGAGAGTAAATATTAAATGTTTTCACCGTAACAACAATAGCAACAAAATGTAATTATGTGAGGTGAAAGATACGTTAACTAAACTTACTGTGGTAAACACTTCACAGTTTACAAGTGTATCAAACCATCCTATTGTACACCTTAAACTTACACAATGTTATATGTCAAGTATGTCTCAATAAAGCCAGAAAAAAAGCTAAATACTTTCTAATAAGAATGTGACATATATCTGTATTTTGGCTGAAATTTGAAGGATGAGACTTGCTAAGTGCATGACATGAAATAGAGCTTTAATGTTGGCATATTAGGTGTTGGGATCAATATACTGGGTTCATGAGTCCTGTCCTGTCATATTCTTACTTTATATACTACAAAAAGGGGAGGCTGAATCCTCCACAGAATCTGTTATTACTTATTTAATGCCCATTTTCAGCAAGTAACCTGCCAGGCATTACAGATGGGGAATATGAAGAAAGCAAAGATGTTTATGGAATGTCTTTCTCCTCGATAGAGTTTTCTATCTAGTGAGAATGGAGTTGGCTGTGTAGTCATGCATGGATAAGACATAGAAGTGAACCAATTTGGGTGGAGTACGTGCTGAATGTGGACTGAGAATGGAAGTCTAAAGCTTTCCAATGGGAATCCTGTTGTTGAGCATGGGCTTTTTTGAGGCGCTGCTTCATTTTTAAATCGTTCACATCTCTCAGCATACAGAAACTTTAGCATTAAGTCTATGCCCTCTCTGAAACTTTGGATCATTTATCATCTTTAGAACCTCAGAGCATACAGAGGTTCTTTTGATGAAATCTCACCTCCCCTGGAAGACTCCCTTGAACCCGCATCTCAGAACTTCAGTGATGTACGTTTATAGAACTTTATAATTGATCCTCATGTTATAGTCACTTAAATTTCATGGGTTTATTTATTCACTAAGTCTCAGAAATGTTTGATTTTCAAGGACTTTATTAGACACTTGAGAGTGATAGAAGATCTTGCATAAAACTTTGGCTCGTCTTGCTTACTAGTGTCTCTGCTCCTCTTTGATTAATTTTAGACTGATCTGTTTAAATAAAGACTGCTTTCTTTTGTGAGTAGAAAATTGATGTCATTTTTCCCCTTGTTTTCACATACAATACATGTCCTATAGTTCCAACCATGGATCAACTGAGTGAACCATCTGTGGACACCTTATGTCAGTGTATCTAAATTAAAAGATCGAGTTATGAGACCTTAATTAGTTCCTTGAAAGTAACGTTTGTAGTTTTCAGATTCAAAATAATGGAACAAACTTCTTGTTAATGGTAGAGGCATTATGAAAAGAAATCTACTTCTATACAGATTCTTTTCACAAATCAAAAGAATCTGAAAACTACATAACTACTAGGTTATAAAGCATGCTTGGTTTTATGATCTTCATTCATATATCTGAAATTTATAAGTTAATTTGTCCACTGTCTGTGGTAAATAATTGTGATTAGATCATACATATAAAATTCTAAATGATTAGTATTTAACTTTCTGTCTTCAGAATATTAATGTGTTTACTATGGGGAGAAGTAGAAAATATTCAAAAGCAAACAGGTTAGCTTCAAAACACTGATTATCTTACCAATCAGAATCAAATTTAGTATATATTTTTTCCCTACCAATATATGTGTGAGTGTATTTATGAAAATAAGTTTATAATGTAATGGAGATAATTTCTCGTAGGGCTGCCAGTAGGATTAAATGAGAACATGCAGCAGACTGCCTGGTACTCCACAGGTACTCAGTAATGTAGCTAATATAAGTTAATATTGAGAACAAATGTATGGACACCAAGCGGGGGAAAGCAGAGGCAGGGGTGGGTGGTGGTGGTGTGATGAATTGGGAGATTGGGATTGACATATATACACTAATATGTATAAAATAAATAACTCATAAGAAACTGCTGTATAAAAATTAAATTCGAAATAAAATGTATTTACAATTTTTGAACTTGCTTTTATCACTAGACTGAATGTAATGAACATTTGTTGTGAGTAGATGTTCATTTACCATTCCTGGGTTTTTTTTTCTTTTAGTGATGTGACTATATTCAGTTGTATGGATAAACGTAATTAATTTTTCCTTATTACTGGGAACAAATTATTTAAAATTTTTATTATAATAACAGTGAGGCAAAAATCCTTATTATTTGAGCTTTAAAAAAATGTTTTCCTTAAACCTTCTTTAGTTATTTTAGCCTGACAATATGCACCTGTGATATGTTGTAGTCTAATTTAAAATTCGACCATTTCTCCAACAAAACAAGTACCTCACATAAATTTAATTGTTTATCCTTGCCCCATCCTTTATGCTGTAACAGTCAAATATTTTATAACAGAATATTGTTTATTATATGCCAGTTATAAATTTATCTCTCAGCTTCAAATCTCTCCTGCATTGCCCTAGTTGGTGATGCTGGAGGTGGGCCCTGAAAACATTGCTCCTTTGCCGGTTGGCTCAATATTAGGCTTTGCAGTAGAGGGGCTGAAACACACACTGCAGCACAGAGCAAGGGACTGGGCTTGTTCTTCCGATTCTGCTGTGCTTTTCTTTTTGCTTCCTGTGGCAGTGCTCTTACTATACGATAATGTCCAATGGTTTTCAAGCTGCTTCGTTTCACTAGAAATCAAGTGACTTCCTGGTAACCAATCCCACTCCACTGCATATGGACCAGCTCTTTCCCCATAATACCCAGTGAACTTCCCTACCTTCCAGTAGGCCATAGTATTTCTCTCTTCAGCAATGTCTGAATCTCAGCTTGGTGGTGGTCTGCAAGCAGGGAGTCTTCAAAGTATATTTCTTCCTTCGGTAGTTTTCCTCAGCCTTCGAGGTAAAAGATTCTCCCATTTGCTATTCCTATATTGTTTAAAGTTCTCTTAACCAGTTTTAGTAGTTAAACCATCTCTTGCTAATTACTAATTCTTTATATTAATATGAATTAATTTATATTCAATTTATTCCTGTTCAAATAATTGAGTGTTTTATGTTTCCTGATAGAACTTGATCCACATTGTAATTTTAAGTAGTTTTTACTTAAATATTTATCTTTTCTGATCATTTTATTCCAAACTAAAGCTTTGAGCCTCCAACTGAGGGTGTGTTTCTTCATTATGATGAAATCTGCTTAGTATTTCGTAGAGTGCAAGTGTGAGGAGTACAGAGTCTTTTGTTGATTTGATTTGGTCTGAAAACTTCTTTATTTTACCATCAGCTTAAAATCATATTTCTGGTGAATATATATTTCTAGATTAATAGCTTCCCCCCTCCCTTTTAGTACTTTAAATATTTCAGTCTATTGTCTTCTAGCTGCCAAAATTTGGTTGATATTGAGCCATCAGGATGTGGTTTCAGTGAAAGTAATTTGTTTTGCTTCTGGTTGCTTGTCAAATTTTATCTTTGTATTTGATTCTTAGTAATTGGCTATGAGTAGTTTTCTTTGTACTTATCCTATGAAATTCACTGAGATTCTTGAATCCGTGGTTTGATTCGTTATATTATTACTCTTTCTGTGCCATTATCCTTCTCTTGTTCTAGGAATCTGAAGTTTTTCTGATCTTTTGGTTGAGTTTCACCTACTCTTCTCATCTATTCTTTTTTTTTTTTTCATTTGTTTTCTCTCTGTGCTTCAGTTTGGACATTTTCTGTTGACATTTCTTTGACTTCACTAATCCTGTTTTCTACTCTGTGTAGTCTGTTGTTAAACCCACCCCATGAGATTATCACCAAACTAGGAAGAAGGTTCCTTGTATTTTTTATTATTAAGGCTGAATCTTCATATGGTGTAAAATTCAATGACTATTGACAAACTGTGTACATCTTGGTACAACAACAAAGAGATATAGCTAATTTTCATCATCTCAGAAATTTCTTTCACATCCACTTTCAGTCAATTGACATACCTTATAAATAAGAATTCTTCTTATTTCTGAAACCATAGACTGATTATCCCTGTTCTTGAATTTCATATAAGTGGAAGCCAACAGTGTTTACTCTTCTGTGTCTACCTGCTTTCATTCAAGATGTTTTTGAGATTTACTCATGTAGTTATATTACTACTACTATTGCTGCTACTACTATGAGGCAGTATTCCTTTGTATGAATATATCACAGTTTGATTATCCATTATCTTGTAGATGGATATTTGGGTTGTTGTCATTTTGTGGATAGTATGAACAAAACTGCTACTCAAATAATCTTGTACAAGTTTTTCTACTTGCATATATATATATGTTTGTATTTGTCTTGGGAAAATACCTAGGAATAGAATAACTGGGTCATATGGTAAGTATGTATTTAAATTTATAAGAAAATTCCAGTTTTCTAAAGTGGTTGAAACATTTTATTCTTCCACGGCAATTAGTAAGAGTTCCAGTGACTCCACATCACCAACACTTGGTGTTGACAGTCATTTTCTTTTTTTAACCATCCTAGGGGGTATGTAGTGGTACCTCATTGCCATTTTAATTTATGTTTCTCTGATTACTAAAATGTTGAGCACTTTTCTTATGCTTATTAGCCAATAATTTATCTTCCTTTTAGAAGTTCCTAAGGGATTTTCCCCATTTTTATTGGGTTATTATTTTTTTGTTACTTACCATGAACAGTTGTTTACATAGGCTAAATATAAGTTCTTTTCCAGATATATATATATATATATATATATATATGTATGTATGTATGTATTACAAATATTTCCTCCCAGTGTGTGACTTGCTTTTTTATTTTCTTAAAGGTGTCTGTTCATGGGGAGAAGTTTTTAATTTTGATAAAGTCCAATTTATCCACATTTTTTCTTTTATTGAATCTCTAACTCTCTTGCATTTTCTTCTAAAAGTTTTATAGTTTTGCTCTTATATTTGTGTCTATGATCTATTTATAATTAAGGTTTTGGTATGGTATGAGCTATGGGTCAAAGTTTTTTATTTGTTTTTGTTTTCCTATATATTTATCTAGTTTTTCAGGGACCATTTTTTGTAAAGATTTTTTTTTTCCCTCTTTTTATTGCCTTAGCCCGTTGATGAAAATCAATAAACATTCTGGACTCTATTCTGGTTCATTTAGGGAAAATTGACATCTTAACAGTATTGAGCCTTCCAATTTATGAATATATATCTACTCTTGAGATTTACTTAGGTGTTACATTATCTAGAAAATATTCCAGGACCCTTGTATCTGACCCCCTTAGAAGAGCAGCTAGACAAACTTAGTTTCTATAATCTTGGTACAAACAAAAATAGAGTTAATTCTTTAATAATGATACCAATTCATCTATAATGCTGGTTTAGGAAGAATTTAAATTCATCTATTTTATTTAAACACTAAGAGCCAGGCGTTACTCTTCCGGCTGAAAACATAAAGATAAGTACAATATGAATCGTAACCTCACAAACATGGGGCTGGTATGATTACTAACTTCGTTTAAACAAAGTTCTTTCACATTTCTAAACATATTAAATTGTAAGAGTATTACTTTATATAAATTTGCTTCCATTTTTCATTCATTTCCTTGAATCTTATAAATCAGTTGTAACTGTTATTATGGAGGTATATCGTGAATGTGTGTGAATTTATATCAGTTTATTAAAGGCTTCCTGTCATCTCTCTATTTTACTCTTTTTGGATTTTTAGGAAGTGCAGTTTAACTCTTCCACGTCTATCCTCATTCTTTCATTACCACTCTCCCCTTCAAATCCTTCTGAGATTCACGTTATGTTCCATTTCACTGACTAGCTCTTCAGTTTTATCTATTTGAACTATTTATTGAGTTGCCTATTTTAATGGATATTTTCACACCCAGAACCCCTACTTGTTATGGTTGTTATATTTTATTACGTTTTGTTCCTGTTTCAGGTTTACAATATCCCCCTTTGCTATTTGACAACACTTAAATGCTTGTTGAATCAGCTTCATCCTATAGGTTTGGAGTTTGTTGTCTTTCTCTTGTATTTATTGAGCTCTCAAGATGTCTTTTTTTGCTTTTCTTTGTAAGTGTATATTGCCTTTTGGGGATTAGTCATCTTTACTGGGTTGTGTAGTTTGGGATGGGGGAAAAAATCCATGTCCTGACCTTTGTCTCTCTTGGTGACTTTAGCGGGTAGGGGAATGCCAAGGAACCGTCAAGGGATAATTTATACATTTACCCAGACACTGTTAGTTTTAAAAAGCCAGCACTGTACCTGTTTTCTTTCCCTTACTTTTTTTTTTTTCTTTTTTTCCCCTTACTTTTTAAAAAAGCTAAATTGATCCTATCTATACTGTTTCTACTCCAGGTTCTTCTGCCTTTTATTCTCTCTACCTCTACCTCCCCCTCTCTGTCACTCCCCCACTCACACACAGCACTAACTACCTTCTTTTGTCCCAACTGATCCACCAACCTCTCTATGACTTTGACTGGCTGACAGATCCATCAGCCTCTCTTTCTAGAACCTCTTCAGGTTCTATATATATATATAGAAGGAGCCAGACGACCATATTATTTTACCATATTTTCAGGAACTAGAACTTGGAAGAGTCCCTCAATGGATAAATATAGAGAAATATAAATTAACTCCTTAAATTATTCTCACCACTGTAGAATCTCAGAAGCTAAATAGCATGTCAAAATTTAATGAGAAACCTTTTTCTCAGAGCTCTTTGAGGACAAATAATGGAACATATCCTTTCACTTGTAATTCCCTGTATCAGGATTTAACTCAGAGTAAGGGGGTCTATAAATGTTGTCACCTATGAATAAATTTCCATATAATTTCTTATTAAATTTGAAAGGTATTATGACCAAATTGATTGGACTAGCTAGGAAAAACACAACAAAAAAGTATGCTTTTTGAGAGCTAATTTCAGAATAGCTCAAATCATTGAAAATTTGTTAATACACAATCACCCTATGACTCCCTTCATTGATAAATACAGCATACATCCAAGACTTCAATATGTACTACCGCACATACAAAAATTCATGGTTTAGTGTTTTTTAATACTGATTTTTGTACTTATTAATCTGATATGATTCTATAAATCTTTGAAAGTTAATACCAAACAAATAAGTAAGAAATAAGAGATGTGAGGATTTCTGTTAACTTGGCCAACAGTTTTAAAAAGAAATACAATCTGATAGTGATTTTATTTTCTCCAGTTCTATATGGTTAAAAACGGAGGGGGATGATTCAATGAGAAGAGATGGCACTCACCCATCCATTTAAAATCAGTGCTATATTTCCAAGGGCTAAAAGAGTTACAGTTGCACTGTTCATTACTTTGGAAGTGTCACATTTCCTAGTATGACAAGATGTATTATGGATGGGGGTTTTTACAGATGTGGAGAAATCTCTTTCCAAGTTTTTTTTATTTGATTTTCTCCCCTTCTGCCTCTTTGTACTTTAGCGGCAAACCTCGGGATAATGGGATTACTTTATGCCTTCCACATCAGGCTCTGGATGAGTGCACAGAGGCCAGTGGCAAGAGAAATAAGATGGCTGTAAAAATGCAAACATTGGGTGTTAAAAAAGGTGCACCCAATAACTTGCCCTTAAATTTAAAGGGAACTAAATGAGGAACTTCTGGACAATTTATCTTTCTGTTTACTGATAACAAGTCACTTTGTTTTTATGTGCTCAGTCTAGTATTCCATAATTTATTTGAAAGTAGATGAGAAATAATGTAGATAAATGATGAAGTGTCAGGGTCTGACGCTCTTAAATGAAGCTATTATGGTCAAAGAGAAAACGTAAAACCTGCGGCTCATTATGAGAGTGTTCTACTTGTCAGTTAAGTGAAAAGGCCTGGAATGATTTCCAGTTTATTTGTCATTGCAGTTATTAAAGCTGTCTTTTTGGTGCCATGAAAATGAATTGAAGACTTTATTCGAAGTAAATTTGTACTAAAGCTTTCAGATGTATCTTGTGTGAGCTCAGTGAGGCAGGGAAGCAGCTTAAAAGCTAAAATATTACAAGGAGACAGCTACCAAAGTCTTTGAAACATACCAGAATATATAAGAGTCAATAAATAAAGTATTTTCTTGACTAAGGAACAAACTCTTTGACTGATGTCTTGGGTAAGATTGGTAACAGGATATAGCAGTTGCTAATTGTTGGTAGATATTTTATTCCAGCAAGGAACAAATTGCCTACATATTTGAGTAACACTTATAACAGAGTATCTTTCCTAAGATTGATCTCTAAGAAAAGTGAAAAGATGCATCATTTAAAATAAGATACACTTATAAAAATGTAATGAGAATTAACAGAACGGACACATCACAGAAGCAGAAAAGGTCTCGTCCTTTCTGAATAACTATAACTACTAGGCTCTAAAAACAAGCTTTATAAAGTTTAGAAGGTAAGACATTCAGAAAGCCTGAGCTGCACAACCTGTTTTCCTAACTGAATTACTGGACTACAAACGGCTACATCTGACTACAGGGGATGAATATATTATTGACATTTTTATCTCACATGTCTGTTCTTAAAATATTTTACATTCTTGCTGAGGTGTGAGAATAACTTACATTTTAGCTTACATTAGAAGGAGGTCAAATCAGATAGACTTGCATATGGTTGAGATGGAATTCTTTTTTGAAGCATTGAAAAAATTAACTCTTTTGTATTTCCTTATTTCATGATCGAAAGGGAGGCATTTGGTGTTTCTTTGAACTAGTCTGGCAGTTAAAAATACGTTTTTGTATGGTTTAGCTATGCTTTTTCATAATTTAAAAATGGCAATTAATAGGTGTAAATAAAGGAAAATGAAAGACCCTTTCTCTACATTGGTTTCAACCCCATCACACGAAATAAGTAGAATCACTAAACTGAATGTTTCACTTCTGCCAGCCTTGTCTTTGACTCTTCATTGTGGATATTAAAAATGTTTTGACACAGCTTCAGGGTCAGTTTTAAAACAAAATGGATTCTGCATCCCCCTCAGAGGTTTCCTTCAGATTTTACAGCCATTTTCAGTGATACTGTCAAAGTAAAAGGTCTACCAGGCTCTTTATTATATGCCTTATTTTCTGGCATTTAGATGCACAACAAAACCTTCCTTTGAAATAAAACTCAGTGTTATATTTGGGATATTTTAAATATTTCTATAACTTTTTATGCTAATAACTATAAGAAGTCTCAATGATTTAAAAATAAATGCTTTACAAAATTATAGCTGCGACAACAGAGAAATCTACGTTGTAGTAATTGCTGGTTAAAGGTGTAGAGTTTAGATTAGATACAGACAGATTCAGATTGAGACTGTGTTTATACTCCCAATAAGATTTGAAAAGAAGCAAAATGGTTGAATTCTGTTGGATAAGCAGTTACTTGGGGGAAATTTTTTGATAATTCATGTGTTAATATTTGTGCTTATAGATCTGCTTTTTGTGTGTAGATACATTCCATAAGGTCCTTTTATTTTTGAGCATACTCAAGTTTGTATTTCAAGTTAGTTAATTCACTTTGGCTGGTCAATCAAATATATTTTATCCCATTTTACTTATTTAATATACAGATGTCAAACACTAAATTAGTTGAATTACAAACATAATTGCTTTTTATTGAGCTCATGGAGTAAACAGGATCATAAAATGAGGTATATAGTATATGAAATTAAGTGCAGTTAAAGGATGGCATAGGGATTTAGGGGCAGTTAATTTAGCCTAGGTCCATAGTAAGGAAGACTTCACAGTGGGGAAGATTCCTGACCTCAAATATTGAATTCTGAAAAGACAGAAAAATCAACTCAGTGGGACTAGGTCAAAAGTATTCTACATTCATGGTTATATAACCTCCAACAATCCAGCTAGCTAATTCCTTTGTTGCCATGGTACTAGGCTAAATTTCTTTGGGTAAAGACCACTGTGCTTTTTCTTCCCTGAAAAATACCTAAAGTTAATGTGGGACTCTAGCCAAATTAACCATAGAGAGTACCTTATCTGTTAGGTTAGCCACTGGGGACTAAACCTGGTTTCCTTTACTATAAACTACCATGGACTGAAATCATACTCACTCTCCTACAGTATTTCTATAAATATATATTCACAATGTCCACATAGAGAATTAATCAACATGTGTTGGTTTATTAACAATGGAAAACAATGAGGAAATTCAGCAATAGGCACAACCTTTTCATACATAAATTTGCAGTCAACAAACTTAGAAATAAAAGATTTTTTTAAATGCTCCTGTTGCTTTTCTTGAATTTCCAATTCTCTATTTTTCTCTAAAGACATGAAAAGTAACTTAAAAATTAAACTACAAATTATTTGGTGTTATAGTTCCTGTTAAGGATTCAGTTTCCAGATTAGACTGTTTATTATAATATGCCAATGTAAGCTATTAATCAATGAATACATGTTTATTGGTTATGTTTAAGCATTATTTTCAGGAAAATAAATTTATGCCTCTGAGGCAAATATCAAATGAACATTTGTCAAAGATTCTGTTTAACCCATTAATTAATGAGTGAACCAGTCAAGTTAAATCAGTTCAAAAGACGTTTGATGAGGTAAGTACAGAGTTAATTTTAAAAAGAAATATTAGGGTAAGATTAGATAAACAATAAATATTTAGATATAAAACTGAGTAATGTCTTATATGGCCATAAATGGTAACTTTTGGGGTTATTTCTTTCATTGGACAGAAATTATTTACATCTCTCCCTGACAGAAATCTACAAGTTAACCTCTATTCCTACAGAGATTTTAAAATGACAAATAAATACAAAACCAAGGAATAAAAGAATACCTTGTAATCTATTGCTTATTTCTAAACGTCAGGTAATTTTTTCTGATATTTATATGTAGGTGGTATGGTCTTTTCCTACAAAAATATTGCTCTGAAATAAAGTCACTGCACTGGCATGTCAGCGTGGCTTGGTTGGACTGGTGAGGCATTTCCATAGTGCACCAAAGTAGACAGTGTTCTTGGCTTTCATATTAGATCACTTACTTAAAATTATTGGTGTGATCAACAACTTATTTCGAATTAAATTTTTTTTTCTAATACGTTCTCTAAAAATGCCCTGATAAATATAGCTACATTAATTCCAAAGGAAAGTTAAAGCTTAGCGATGCTTATCTTAAAGAGATGAATAAAGAACAAGGAATCTCCCCATAACCAGGGAATACATAAAAAGGTTCCTGTAGTTACCAGATGCTTGTTATGGATTGAAGTGTGTCCCCCAAAAATTCATATGTTAAAGCCTTAACCCCTGATATGATTGTATTTTGAGATAGGGTCTTTAGTGAGATAATTAAGGCTAAATGAAGACATAAGTGTGAGGCCCTCATCTGATAGGACTGGTGTCCTCTTAAAAAGAGGAAGAGACATCAAGGATGTGTGTGCATAGAGGCAAGATCATGTGTGGACACAGTGAGAAGGCAGCCATCCAAGCCAAAGAGAGAGGCTTCAAGAGAAAACAATTATGCCAGCACCTTGATCTTGAACTCGTAGCCACCAAAACTGTGAGAAAGTAAATTTTTGTTGTTTAAGCCATCCGCTCTGCAGTGTTTTGTTATAGCAGCCCTAGCAGACTAATACAATGCTTTTTTTTCACTAGAACATTTATGTGGTATTAAACATAACCTATTTCCTATGATATCTAAAGCTGGTATTTTACAGTTTGTATAAATTCAAATCCAGTTGGTCATCATCACTTCATTGCTGGAAGTGCAGACTAGACAAAATTGAAAAGCAAACAAAATAAAACTGCATAATGGTTTACCAAAATATTTACTGTAAAATGTCTTTAAGCACTCTCAGCTCATTGCTTTGCCCTTGCCAGAATGTCTCTTCTATGTTTTTAAACCAATTCATCCTCTATTCTCACTTCTCAAGATGCATTTTCTCCATTCCTTGAGCTGAAGCAAGGATAAATTTCTTGTTTATTTCAATTACTTCTCAGAGAAGATACCACTAGTTTCAAAGAGTCTGACTCCATTGGACAGCTGGTCATGTTTCTTTATCCCAGCTTGCGTTGCTTCTGGCTAGTTCTACTCACAAGAAGGTGTTGAATAAAAAGGACAATTTGAATCACAGTCTTGTCTTTCTAAGGCTTTGTACAGTGTTATCTGTTCATATTTCTACAAGAAGCTTAGAGATAGACTAAATGTGACAAGCCTGCAGCTGTCGCCAGGCACAAATACTGTTGAGAAAGCCAGATCCTGGCTTTTGGTCAGTGATATTTTATTTTTCCTTGAAGGATGGTGGACCAATGTATAGGAAAAAAGAATAAGTAAATATGAACAAAAAGTCATTCATTTTATCCTATTAGTACTTTAAGAAAAAAATGTTTGTTAAAAATATCTGATTGAATTCTTATTATTTCCAACATGCTACACAATAACAAAGCCCTATTACTCCCCCTTGTCTTTGCTTTCCTTACCTTTATTTTTCCTTATTTCCCTTTTGAATTGTCCATGCACTGTATTTCTTTTAAAAAATAAGATCACTTATTTTCCCCCCACTCATTGACAGTCTGCGATTTCCAACCTCTTCTGACAGCTTTCCACATGATAAAAATGTAAAGCCTGGTTGTGTAAATCTCTTACGGAAGCAGTGCAGTGTAAGGTCTCTTTTGTAGGCCAGAAAAGGAAAGTCAGCCACCACTGTAGTTAATGCTTGTTAAACGAAATAAAACATAGGCACACCATGCTTATTCACTTGGTTTGTTTCTTTGAGCCCCACCTTCACTGCTAAATCATCAAGAGCAATCCATATGTAAATTAAGTTATTTATTCCAGTAGATGGGAGTAGCAAGTTATTTAGTGTGTTTGTCTTTTCTTTTGAATGGATAAAATCAACTTTCACTGTTAATTACACTGATTTTACTGAGGTAGTTAGAATATACAGTTTGCATGGCCCCATATGTTGGCCTCATACACTGAGCCTAGGGGAATTTAAATGACTTTTGTAAGATCACCCAAGAACCATTGGAGGAATTCTTCCCCCAGAACAATGATTTTTCCATTTTGCCATATGGCTTTAGAAACCTATACTTGATCTTAAGTGTATTCCTCTAAATAAGGGTAATCAGTGGTCAGACATGTGGTGAATTATTAGGCCGCTGCTATTACTCTGGAGTGCTGTTTTTTGGGGGCTTATGAATAGGAAATGTAAAGTTATCTGCAAAGGGATTTTATTCTAATGTTCTTTCAAAGAATGAAAGCTTTTCTTTGAAAGGAGTTAGGATGACAAAAACCTAAGATTATTGGAAACCTGATAGCAGATCTTTCCTTGGCAAGATTAGTGTGAGTTATTACCAGTAAGTGGTAAACAGGGTTAATTCATTTTCCTTTTGTAAGTTGAACTTCAGAGAAACAGTTGCCAAAGGCATCATGGCAGCTCATTCAGTCACAATGCATTGTATTGAAGAAATATGGTACCTTTTTAGCCTTTCTATCTAGTATCCTACAGCTAGTCTCTCTACCTGAACTGAACATTAGATATTTTGATTATTAAAGTTCTAACATAGCCTCGTGTTGGTGGATAATTTTAAAGCGTCTTATTTTTCATAATTTCACTAGACTTTTCCAAGAAATTAGTAGGCATTAAAATGCACTTCTTCTCATAACGTAAGAATTCTTAATATGCTATACAATTTATACTTAGCCATGTCAGACATTTTCTTCCATGAAGTGATAACCTTAGTGACTGTGTGTGAAACCTATCTTTTTATTTCTAAATACCAATTTCAGTAATTTGATTTAAGAAACCAAAACGATAAGGGTTCAAGAAATATACTCACAAATAAATGGATTCTACTCTTTCTGGCTTCCTTATGAGTAAAGAACTTTTCTACCATGTAGATTCTATGTGCTTTTCACATAAAGAAATGGTCTCTCTCATGATAGATGTTCTTCCTCAAAGTAACTTCATTGCCCAAATCTCAAAGGTAGCATTTGACTTCCTAATGATTGTGACTTTTTTTTCCTATTCACTAATGGGATAATGAAGTCTTTGTTTTTTAAGGTATCAGTTATGGGGGTATATATAATCTTATGGGACATTGACTTTGCTTAATCAAAGAACATTTCATAATATATCATAGAAAATGCAGTAAAGAATTTAGGGATCATAAAATAACATCCTAAAGACAGCATTATTTTGTTGGTGTGAGTTATAGGTAGAAAAAGAAAACTTGCATACCTACCCTGAGGTAAAGGCAGGCAGAAGAGTGAATCAAGTGTGAATGGAATTCTTCAAATATATTTTAATCAACTGAATATTTTGTTTAAATGCATGTAATAAAACTTGGTGCAACTCATATTCAAAGGTGTTTTCCATCTTTTATTGACATGATTTGCATCTTAGGATATTTAAGTATAGCAAAGTGGGTATTTTTATTCATTTAAGGAAAGGTATTCGGTAGGAAATTATTATTTTCGCTCTTAAAATTGGTTGTAAAGATCATGTGCCTTATTTTGAAGCCAAGGTTTTAACCCGGGGGTGCAGGGGTGGTCCCTTTATGTTGCTGACCCCAGGGAATATAGTGCTGTAAGTATTAGTTAAGTTTCTTAGAATTACAAGTAAATGAAAATATAAATAAAAACAAACCAAGAAAAAACAACCCCAGCTAGGTTGTAGATCCAAGAAGTAGATGAACAACCAAGAATCCAGATCCGGGAACATGAACTAGAAGCTTTCATAGGTATTCTCTTTAAATTACTGTAGTTAAATTGACTGAGTTCTAAAGATGTTTAGAACCTGACCCCTCAGTTACAAATGTCCAATTTCTAATGATATAGAGAAAATTAGCATGGCCCCTTGTGCAAGGATGACACATAACTTCCTGGGTGTTCAATATTTTTCTTAGATGACAGGCTTTCTCCTGCTGCCTGCAAGCAGAGGACTCAGATCATGAGCAGGAAAGGAGAAAAACAAAGGAAAAGAAGGAACCCAAGTAGCTTAGTGTCGAACCTTCTTGCCCTTTACCTGTGTGCCTCTGAGCTTCCAAGTGGGGTAAAGCTGTGTATATGTATTTTGTTTTATTTATGAAATTGTAATATGAAAACATGGATTCAGGAAAACTGTTTTACCCCCTTAAGATTTCTGTGAGAAAAGTCTCCTTGGTTTTACTTATGAATTGTTTTTTTTATGGGGCATTAAAAGTAAAATAGAAATTGGATACTGATGATAGGAATTTGATCATTTAAAAAATACTGACCTTAATTTTTTTAATTATGTTTATTTTGCGGTAGAGATATTTTCTCTCAACTTTGGTCACTTTGTCCAAAGAAAATAAATTATCGACATGGTACTTGCTTTCTTTGTATATTTGTGTGTACTTTTCTGTGTCATAGGCATCTCTTCAAATTGGGTTATTGTTGCATGTGATACGTGCTGTTTCCTGATATATTAACTTACTTTAGGTAGTAATAGAAATAACTAACATTTTCCCAGGCAATGTCATGTTTAGACAAGCATCAATAATTCTACCCTAATAAAACAACAGCTTATTCTGTATCAGGCACGGTGCTAAGCTGGCATCTGCAAAATAGTAGAGCCTATGTAGTTCTAGAGTTACATATATGTGTAAAGACCCATTACCGACTGAAGAAAATGTTGTGTGCCCTCTGATGAAACGTTTGAACTACTCTGACAAGTACGTTAATGGGCTCAAATCAACTATGAGTATTAAAGATAGAGATGCATCTTAACTTTACACAAAAATGATAAATTAATGAAGTAGTTTTAAAATATACATTTGATTCTGAAATTAGAAAACAGCACACATTTTAACAATTTTAAGAAGTTAACTACTAAAAGACTTATAAAAACTATTTTTATAGAAAATAGTTAATGCATCTATTGCATAGATTTCACCAGTTAAGTAGACAAACACCTTGGCATGTGCCTTCTCCATTCTAACAAAAAAAGTTTTTATTCTGCCTATTAGCTGCTCATTTAAATAATTTACAAAAAAGATTATCTATCTGAATAAACTGTTTTACAGTTATAAGCTCCTCTGTTGGGGAAAAAATATTTGAAATGTTTTTATTGTGATTTGGAGCAGGCAAATGACTGAGTTTTACTTTATCCTCTGAACAACATTCTCTGATTCCATACTTGGAGCTGTTTCATCAGGCTTCATCAACCTGTCATTAAGACATTCTCTATGAAGTCAAATATATAGTCTCTTTATGACAGTGAGTTACCAAATGCTTAAAACTATTACATTACTGCATGACCTTTTTATCCCCTGAGTAAATTACTTGTGTTCTTTATCATTCTTCAAAAGAAACACAAGACCTGAGCACAGCTCTAAGCTAGGCAATTTTTACCCAAGGATTCTCAGGCTTCTGATTCTGCATCCTTGTTCTCCACTTCTGGACATTTCTTTCTGTCTGCCTGAAATTACATCAGTGTCCCCTTGTACACTGTTATCAAGGAAGGATAGAAATCTCTTTCCAAGAACAGTAAATGACTGTTTGCAATTTCAAGTACTGCTTTTCTGGCCATGCTTATATTATATCCATTATAAAAGAGATCAAAGCCTTGAGTTTAAACTTGGGCCTTAACGCCATTGAGAATATAGTATAATAATGCAATCAGGCATTTCTTGAGGAAGAAAAAAATACATACAATTTTCCACAAAATTTTAGAGAAAGACAATATCTGGGAAAGCTATCCAAGGAATATGCATTAAAAACCACACAATAAAATGAATAAACATGTTAGAGTATAATTCTGGATATCAATGAGGATAGATTTTCTTAGATCTAGAATTTTCCCTTCACCCATGTGCAGAAGGTCAGCCTGGTTTAAAGCATGTTATTTTCTAAATACTATATATATTTAAATCTTAAAACTCCTTTTTATTTACCCATAACCTCTCATTAAATGCAGAACTCCAAGATGGTTACAGCTTTCCTAGAAAGTGCCAAAGTAGACTACTGTAAAACAATTAGTTTCTAGCTTTGAGATGCTGTGTCCTTTAATTTGTGTTGCATTTATTCTGTAAGCAATGTAAATTCCATTTTTGTTTTTTTTAAGCAAAAAATAGTAAATTTCTCCATTTGTATGTCTAGTTGTGTAGCATACATTAGCACTATTTGTGAAGTTCCATGTTGAAAGTGATATTCTATTTTTTATTGCCAGCTATTGAACTATAAAAATTTTAAATCAATAGATAAAACTGAAGACCCAGTGTTTGACTTAGCATTGAATTTTCCCTTCTTAGTACTTTGCATCATTTCAGCATATTTACTAGTATGTCAACAGTAAGATTTTCCTAGTTTGTTCTATGTATAATTAATAATGCAATCAGTAAAAACTATTCTACAGGGAACTCACTCCTAAAGTTATATATGAATTAAAGATAAAATATGTGATATTTTAGTACTCTTTTTTCCCATCTGACCTATATATAATTCAGATTGCCTAACTAAACTTAAGTATAGATATGAGGGTTAGGGTATTTGCAAAGTACTAAGCTGACAAATACAGAGTGCCGGCTATTATTTGTTTGGAAGTCAGAGATTTGAGCTATTCATTTTGTAGTCTGACAGTCATCACTACAATTCCTTGAATTCCCAAAGCTTTTCATACAGCTTCCTCAAGGACAGCTATCATGTCTTAGCTACTGCAATGACAGATGGGATATAACATGTCATGTGATGGATAACTCTGGAGCCATAGTACTTAATCCTTCTAATACTAATAGCTGCATTATCATAGAGATTTATGGGAATGTCAGTTTCAAGTTCCCAGTTCCATTCATGGGTTTTTAAAACTTCAGCTGCAAAAAACATGCATCCATCCCATTAATTCTAATTATCATGGTTCATCTTCTCAGCAGTTTTGCACTCCGGAACCTTTCAGTGCAAATTAACGTACCAAAAAAGTGTATTAATTAATATTTGTAGCTTTTAATTTCTGCAAGAGTGTTGTCTGGAAGCAGCTGGCAGTACAGGGCCTCTGCTATTGAATCTTTGCCAAACAAGTGCAGATGTAATTTTGTTATCTCTTGCTTAGTCATTTACGCAAATTAATTTGAACAATTAGCCTTTTACTGGTCCTTCATGAATCATGCAAAAGGGATCTGCCAAAAATTGCTAGTTGACAGAAAAGAATTGGTTAATGCTGTGCATTTTGGGGAAGGTAATACAGAGTGAAGCTCAATGTTATTTTAGACTGTAGACAATTGCCTAAATATTCTGTTGTAAGATTTACTTAGCACTCTAAAACTTGAGAATTCCCCTTCGTGAAGAGTAAATCTGCATACTGGTGAAGGTTCAGTTCATAGGGGGATTCAAATTTTTTGTGAAATATAGAGCTTGAATATGTCTTAATCAAGTACATATGTAAAATACGAAAGGAGTTTTCACAGAACTAAATTATCATGTTTTTCAGGTCACAGGTCCTCATTCCTACTTACTTAATATTTGTGTTCATGTTTGTGTAATTATTTATTTGTTATATAAGGTAGATATAAAACACATTTGTAGCCTCTTTTGGTAGCTTCTGATAATCTTCTAACTTTCTAAGAAGTTAGAGATGGAGAATATTTTTAAATAGTTAAATAGCTAGTTATTACATTTTAAAGGAAGATCTGGATAAAAGAGACTTTAAGTGTAGGATACATAATTAAATCACCTGAGAAATGACAGAGATCTACTTTTTTGGTGTTCAGGTAAAGTTACCAGTATCTTAAAGGAATAAAAATAAAAATAATAAATGTAAAATTTGCAATTTTTTTCCTTGGAAGTAGCTCAAACTATCTGTGATTTTATGTTTTCAGTTTAATTCCAATCTATTTTTTGGACATTTTTAATCACTAGAACTAAGGATTTTTCATCTACTAGTATATACAAGTGTTTGTACATTGTTATAATGTCAAACAAAAGCTCACAGAAAAATAAGTCTTTCTCTACTTTGTATAGAATTCATTAGAAAAGTCCAAGAAATCTTTCATGGTGTTTCCTTAGTGTTAAGGAATATTGACAATTATGCATTTACATGTTTTAAATACATGTATATATGCTCACATGAAAAGTGTATTTATATTTGTTTAAAATGTGTCATTCTATTTCCTTCTTATTATTTAATTATGGAAGAAAATTATTAACCTCAGACTATAGTTTTGAAAAAGAAAGAGAATTCATTTAGCTGCCTGTCGCAGCCTAAATAGATCTTAAAAGTGAGTCTACTTGCAATAGGATTAATGAATCCTCTACTGCAGAATATTTCTAAAATCCAAGTCACTGGTCACACCTGGGTAATAAATCATTGTAGTCATATAGATTAAAAGCATCATGAATGTCTAAAACCGCAAAATGATTGTTTTTCAGTTTTTCGCTCCATGGTAAAATTTAAAAATTTCCAAATATTTCTATAAACCTAACATTTATGGAAAAATTAAATCAAATATTTGAAGTATTTTAAATGATCATTTATAGAAAATCTTACTTTAACTCTTTGTTGGTCTCAGTCATCTTGTAAGTAAATTGCTTTGGAGTCAATAGTGCCAAATCAAGCTCCATGTAAAGTAAATTCAGTGAATATTTAGGTAATTTACAGTTTTAAAACACAATCAATTTTATGTTTCCTGTTTAAAAAAACATTTTTCCACTGTTGAAAACCTAAAAACTACAACAAAGAAGTATTGTAAAAATCACCTGCAATATCACTTTTGCAGAATAACTACAGTTAAGTTATTCATCTTATTCCAACTTTGTTCTACATATTTTTAAAAGCATCACCATGCTGTAAGTAGTAAAATCTTACGTAACATGAAGAATGGGCTCACTATTAAAAATCACTATTAATATAATTTTAATAAATTTATGGTTTTAAAATTTAATTGCTCATTTTGATGTTACTACATATTAAGTTGTATCCTTTTCTTTCAGTTATAAATAATAAAGCAATGGACATCTTTACTCATCAACCCTTCCTGTATTTCAGTTGAATTCTTTAGGCCTGATTTTCAGAAGTGGTGTTATTTACTTAAATGGTATGAATACATTGAAATGTGATACACTATGCTTCATTACTTTCCAAAATGGTTCTGCTTTTCCTTAGATATACGAGAAAACTTAGATTACCACATCTCTAACAGTATCAGATATTATCATCAAAACAATGACAAAATAAATCTTTAATATTGTAGGTTAAAATTAAAAGTAGCATGTTTTTATTTGCTTGCCTCTCATTATTAAAGTTGAACATTTTCTCACATACTCTCTGATGAACAGTTTTCTCATCTGTAAAATGGTTATTAATATAAAGTTCAGTGATTATTTTCTGCGATTTATTTGCAATAATTTGTTTAAAAGCCCTTTGTAAAACTTTATACAAATACAAGCTATTATCAGTAACAAACTAATGAATAACTTCTCCCTCTAAAATCCTGATTTTGTAATTACACTACGGTTTTTCCAACTTAGCATAAAAATAATAAGATCATATGACTCCAGAATTAGATGTTGCTCACTTCTTTGGCTAAAACCCTTTTCAGAAAAGTTATTTTTCTCTCTTATTATTATATGGATCATTGCCAGTATAAATAATCAAAATTTAATTTATATTATAACAAAATATAAGATAATGTATAATTATCAAATTTTCTAACTCAATCTATGCAGGTTCAGCCGATTTTTAATTTCATCTTATTTTCACTCGCAAATAGTACTGCCATGTAGTTACTTACTGTATAGAGTTAGCCTATATTTTATGTAAGACATAGTAAAATTCCTTGGCTTTAATTTTATTAAAAAATAATTCTCCCATGTAGCAAATCAAAAATTGAATGGAAAAAAATAAATCAACAAAATTTTTACGATTGTTTTTTATTGAATTTACCAAGGTAACTTGGTGATCATCTTCACCATTCACTAAGCCACATGTACGCAGAGTCTACATTATTGTCACAAACATCAACTATTATACAATAACTATCCAGATATTATTTTTGTAAGGAATTATGTGGTTTAGTGTAATGGTCATTATGATACTATACAAACATTGAAGGAAAAAGAGATAAGACAACATACTTCCATTTTTCCTTGGCTACGTAGGTGCATTCTTAACTGCAAAATGAGATGAATTAATGTCATTTATCTGGCTACAAAGCAATGTGTATTTGATGTTGAGAATGCAGAATTAAGGAAATAATTATGATTCATAATCATCAAAAGATAAGGACTGGTTATATGTAAATGATTATACTTACAGGTTTTTTGTTTGTGTTTTTGGTACTTGCATATATTTTAACAAAATAAACCAGCTTTTTTCCCACTAAATATAATAAAAATATTTCTCATATTATTAAGAAAAAGTTTTTTAAGCATATTTTTGTATTATTCAGTTTTGGGGGGGATGATCCATAATTTATATAATCAATTTTCTATTTAAATATTTATGTTGCTCTAAATATTTGGTGTTATGAACAACACTGAAACAAATATTTGCATATATCCATCATTATTTTCTTGAAATAAGTTCCTTAGTTGAGTTTTCTACTGTAAAGCATATTTCAGCATGTTTCTTAATGAGTGTAGGTTTTAAAATACTAATAACTCATTGTTAACAGTGAACACCAAGGGATTCAGACTTGTAATCATTCTTAGAAATGATTAATAGTTTAAAATAGTTTACAGTGTTTTGGTTTGTTGTTGGCAAATCTACAACTAATGTGTTAGTAATGTGTGTCTAAACCAAGTTGGCTGTTTATTTCATTGCTGAATAACTGACTAATCAGAAAAAAAAAAAATGCCCCTCATCCATACATACTGAGAGCGATGAAGCTAGTCTCTCTGTAATTGAAAGTATCAGTGGTAAACTTGGCTGGAGCTTGATTAATAGTATATTAAAATCATAGTCTTCTTGGTGAGTGCTAGATAAGGAGTTCTGGGCAAATTACTTGGTTACTGGGAAGCCTTTAAATTTTAATCATGGAAGTACTTCAGTGTCATTAGAAATTGAAAGGACAATGGGGTCTGCTGGCAAGTTTTCTGAATCGTTGAGCTTTTCAGGCTTTCTTTCTGCCGGCTATTGAAAGCCAAGCATGGGCTGCAATCGAAAATCCTTTGCTCCCCATGACTTTGATTGCTATTATTGTAATTTAATATTACACAGTATCTTAGAATAAAATAGTCCATGGAAACGAGAAGAGATAATGCAGGAGGTAGGGGTGGGGCTGGAGGCAACTGAAACTGAACTCAAAATTAGACTTGAATATAGTTTTAAGCTTGTAAATCTTTCCTCAACCCACTGCAGTTGCAGTGAGAAAATCAGGATATTAAAGATGTTTAACTTAAAATAAGCAACAGGCATACAAGACAGAAAACGTTCCATTATTGAACCTATCAAACCATATTATTTAACTCGTTGCAAGGTGAGAAATGTAATAGCAAGCAGAGAAAGTTATCCTACCCTCAGCATGTTTTGACATTTCATATATAGTATTTATATAAAACATGATATATATATTTATTTGACTATATTTTTATTTGAAGAAGGATACATAAGGCAGCTAGCTATTAAAATTTTGTATTAAAGTTATACCATAAGATTATTTCATGTCCCAAAGGCAAATTAATATTTTTTTTCCTGTGTATATGAGTTCTAGTCAATTTGAGCCCCAGTTGCATCAGAGTTTTGAACAAGATTAACAAGGGAAAGAACCATAAACAGTAAAGTTAGGAATCTTAGAGATTGCCAATTAGCAAAAAGAAGAATAGAGTGGAAACATTACCTGATCAGTATGGTGCAACTAAAACAAGTTTCTTAGAAAATTGTCAGCATAGTTTACAAGTTTGGGGGATTCGTTTATTACATTTGACTCCTTTTTAAGAAATAATTTTAAATGATTTATCCACCTATTTTCTAGAAAATGTCACAGAGAACTTGCAAGATTTGGAAAGAATTCTCTGAATAATTCTAAGAAAACAGGGCAGTTACTCTGTGCATTGGTGGAATGCAAATGTTTTGTGTTCTGCACTGAGACTTGCTTCCCATTTCTCTATGTTCTTTAATACATGTCAAAACTTTTCTCTTTTATGGAAAAAGGAATACAAACCAAGGCTGATTATTTATAATCCAACTATGATCAAAACATGATCTGCTAAACCATAGCTATCAACTCTTTTAAGTAGTGGAGCCATAAATATGTAACATAGAGTAGATCACAGGAGAACAATCACTTACACACATTTTTTCAGTGCAGTGTGGTAAGCGGATTTGCAGTGGCACATACAAGACTGAGTAGTGCTAGGAAACTGGTATAGTATAATCAGTGCTTGGTTATCTTCAGTTCCCTAACAAAATTTTTAATTATTTATTTAATTATTTAATCAGAAACTTACAGAAAAGTTGCAAGTATGGTACACATAACTTTTTGGTTGTTTCCTGTGCCAGTTGAGTGTACATTGCTGCCCTGGTGTCTCTTCACCCCTAAATGTTTTAGTATTTGTTTCCTGCATGACCAATACAACCATCAAAACCAGGAACTTAACATTGATATATCATTGCCATTTAATTCTCAGAGGATCCAGGTCAGCGTCAAGAAACATAGTTATTATATTTCCTTAGTCTCCTCCTTCAGCCTAAAACAGTTCATCAACCCTTGACCTTCATGACCTTTTGAAGATTACAGGCTAGTTATTTTGCAGAATGTTTTTCAATTTGGACTGGCTTTCATGATTATATCTAGATTATATAACACTGAAAGGAATATCAAAGTATCAGTGCTGTGTTTTCTCACTACATTCTGTTGAGTAGATCACATTTTTTTTGTTCAGTTACTTACGCTATTCATTTTATGGCTTTACCAAAGTAGTGTTGTCAGAATTCCTGAAGTAAGCATACATCATGCATTTCACCATTGATTTTGCGCAATTATTCAGAGGAGTCTTTACAAAGCTTGCAAGTCCTCCTCACCATTTTTACCTTTGGAATTAAAAAAAAAAGTTGTGTGGAGAAAGTACTTCAAAGTATGTAATATGCTCCTTATTTATTTGTTCCTTTATTCATATGTGTTTGGACTCATGATTTTCTATTTTATTCAACGGCTTCTAACCAACCACTATCACTTACCTTCGCTTGTCTAGTGGGAGCTCTTCAAGCTAGTTACTGTGTCCCATCATTATCTGAGTGCTTCTTTTTTGTTTGTTATTTTTGGCAGACTAAGATTTCTTGGCTTATCTCACACTTTCCCTGCTCCAGTACTGGAAACAGCCCTTTCTCCAAGGGGGTTTTTTCAATGGTGCAAAAAGTGTTTATTTTGTCAATAGTGAGTGATATTTAGAAGCCAAGGCCCAGTTTCTCTCTAATTCCTTGTTGCTATTGGGGTATCACTGCTCTCAGATCCTTCAGTGGAGGAAGCTAGAGAATGTTTCTGTATGTGTTTCACATATACTATGTTGATATCTATCACTGATCTATATCCAATATATATCTCTTAGATTTACATCTATATTTTCAACATATAACTATATATATACATATATATATATATGGCATATATATGTATGTGTGCACGTGTATATGTGTAAGTGCGTATTCCCACCAACAGCTCCAATTCCAATCTATTACCACAGGGTTTATTCTAGTTCTTTTTACTTTTCCATATTTGTAAATCAGTTCTACAATGAGAAAACCACCTCCCGTTATCCTCAAATATACTTATTTGATTAAACCACTGTAGACACACAAACTACTGTCTGTACTGTACTCATTCCCTGGCATGGACTCCCTGTTGACACAGCTTGGCCTCCAATATTCAATGATGGGCTTATGTTCTGTAAGTCTACCCTCCTTGATATTTGGCATCTCCGATTAGACTGCCCTTCCATGGGGATGCCTTCCTTACTCTGCTTAGGCACCCACAACCTGTTCTGGACCACTACCCACATATCCCTTCTCCATCCACTCACCAGTAAGTTGTTCTGCCGCACCTAGAGGTTTTAGGGCTAATTTAGAAGGGAAAGGACTAAGAAAGAAATGGAAAGGAAGAGAGCAGAATAGAAAGAGAAGAATAGTAAAAGCACTATATTTTCATCCACTCACCTACTTATTTGTGCGAATTATGATCATTCTGGCAAACCGTTTATTATTTTTTGCTTACACTAAGAGCTATTAGGAGAATTTCACTGACTCTCTGTGAGAGTGTACTAAGTGTGTCCATGCCCTTCAGAAATATGGGGTATAATGTTTTAAAAGAAAATCAAATCAAATAGGTAATGGGAAATCACTGGAAGGAAAAGGAGCAAATAAAAGCAAAAGGGTATTAGATATTGTCAGCTTAGGGAATAGCCTGTGAAAACGTCTAGAGGTGAGCAAGACATTGTTTGGATGAAGAACAGAAATGCGGTCTGTATATTTTTAATAGCAGAGGAAGATAGTCATCTAAATAATAGCAGCCAATAATTCGAGCCCCACTTCCAGACTTTTGATTGGTTATGATAGTCGTACATGATGATTCCCCAGCTGTCCAGTTTGACAGTCTTCTCAACTCTACATATTCTGCGTATCCATTAGCTGAATTTGACAGGATGTTTTGGGCAGAATTCATTGACCTAAGAGATAGAATGGCCAGTTCCCAATTGCCTTGCCAAAGGACTGTCAAAATTGTCCCATGTTAATATATGGCTACATGCAAAAGACAGCTAGAATAGAGCACTAAGGAATCTTTAGAATATGAAAAGTTACTATTAACTTGGAGAGAACCCCTCTCAAGTTCTTATTTCCACAAATTCGAAATTCCAGTTGTATGGATGGTCAGCATTGATGTGTAAGCATATTTGAGAGAGCAATAGCCATTATCAAACTTGATTTTAAATATCCCATGTAAATAATGAAATAGGTTTTACTATTAAGTAATCAATAATCTAGGCAGCTTGATTAAAGATAAAAATGCAATTTATAACAGTCTTAATCCACAAGCTGACACAGAACACTATTAGATTGTGATAATAAACAGGCATATTGAACAAGTCTTTGAATTGTAAAAGTCTTCCTAGAGAAATGGCTCAGAGAGAAGCAATGATCTCAATCCTTAATTCCTATGAATGATGCTTTGCCTGAACTGGTGATATTGCTGTCATTCTGGTGTAGTATAATTATAATATTGGTTAACATGCAGAGATCTTTAAAGGATTGTAAGCTTAAGAATATGAAATCTTCCAACAATGATTTATGCTGCTCTGATTCCTGATGCTGGAACCATCAGTCAAACACCATAGAATTTTTGTTTCTCATTGGCTCAGGGAGTATAACCGAACCAATGATTTTATTTTATTTTTTACCTTTCCTCCTTTTTCTCTTTTAATTTTTCCTTTCTTTTTAGAATGGTCCCGTTGGTATAATAGTATTGATATTTGTGTAGTTAAGCTTATGTACGATCACCTTTGAGGAAGTTTGCAATTTTGTGTTATGAATATGCCTACCCCTCGCTCCAAGCCTCCTATATTTTATTCTTATTAGTGCTGCACTCCGAATCCACACTCTTTCTCTGTTTCTTATTCTGTGATGCCACCCATGACTCAGTGGGATCTTAGACAAAAGTGTCAAGGGATGCCGCAGTGTAACCTGATTACTCTTTGTATGTGTGTGGTCTTAACACACATGACTGAAACTGGAGAAGCCATGTGTGTGTGGCCAGTTGGGTGTGATTGCCAAGGACAAAAAATGGATTTCAATATAACACTCACGTTTCGAAATTGAGAAATACTGGGGAAACTGAGGTAAGAGGGCAAGCAGGATTAAGATATAACTGGAGCAGTTGAGTGTATCCTCAGGCTATTACAGTACATCTTCATGGAAATGTCCAGGGGGTCTATGTAGGACTGAAATTTGAGATAAAAATCAACATTCATTTACAACTATTTCACACTTAATAATGTGTAGTGCTTAGAGTTTCTGCGTGTTGGGGAAAAAAACCAGCATCTTTTTCTATATCTGTATCCTTCTAGATGAAGTCGGAGTTAGATTCCTTTGAAATATTAAGTTTGCTTGTGGTTTTCATTGGGCAATGTGAAAATGACTACTGGTTCTTTTGAAGTTATACTTAAAAATTTGAAACTTTTCAGACTTAATTGACCATAGATAGTTGCAAGCTTATTCCAATTATTTCAGTTAAGGGATGAAGTATAGACAATATTAAAAACAAAATCAGGAAATGATTCTGATTAGGATGAAAGTTCCATCATAAATTAAGACATAAAAGTGTAATTCTGGTGCTTCATGTTAGAGCAACCCACTTAAAAAATCATGAAGTGAAACATAAGAAGGCTAGAAAAATTTGGAGTGGGCTAGATAAATTATTTAGAAGGCTCTGTGCTAATCTGCCATAAGTGTAAGAATCAATTTGGCTGATAGGCAATGAGTGACTTGTGTTTGATATCTGAATTTTTCAATCAGCATTTTCTGAACACGGTTTCTCATTATGATAATGACTAAAGGATTAATTATCACCATGAGAACAGTGATAATAGCACTTTGAACTGTACTTGTCACCATATGACACAGACTATTACTTGTTTTTTTTTTAATATTTTAAGAAAGATATGTGCATTTGAAGCATTTGATTCACTTGGTGAAAGTGATACTATTAAGTTATTGGAGTTAAATGATGAGGAGACAACATTTTAAAAACACTACTTTCACACTGGCCATCCTTTTTACAGTTTTAATTGACCAGTTAAAGCAGATAATAATTAACAGTATCAGTGTGAATGCTTATGTCAAATGGATAGTTCAATTAGAATATATGCTGGTTTCTTCTAAAACTCTCTACTGTAGCAGATAGAATGTTGTAAGGAATAATATTGCTAATTACCTTTCCAAAACAATATCCTTCACTAGCTCAAGTGCAACAGATTAGATGTAAGGCATTTAATGAGAATGGCACAGCGTACTGGGTTTTAATTTTAGATTATTGGATACATGCATGGTAGGCAATGATTTAATTGAGAAATGACTATATTACTAATTGATACTAATGGAGGCAAAGCGTAGATTTTTTTGGTGTCATTGTTTTTTATAGGGACTAGAAACAGTGTTAAAGTAATCAAGTTAATTATGTAAATAATTATATTTTCCTCCTTTTCCTTCTAGAGTGCTCCATATTTGCCACATTAAGGAAGGCTGCTGAGTGATAAGCATAAAAAGTTCTGAAATACGGGGTACAGTTATTGTAGCTAGCTGCCATTCTTTGATTTATATAATGCAGCCTGTGGCAGCATGATTAAGATAAACACTTGACAGTCATACATGATACTGCTCCTGTTGCTGCCACTTCTTGCTTAGGTGAACTCTAGAGCAAGCTTTTTAATCCCTTTGTACTTATGTTTCTCCCTCTGTTTACATAGGTTGTTTTAGTGCAGTAGTTTTCAAACTTTCCTGACCTAGTCCCATAGTAAGAAATACATCTTACCATGCATACCCACATATTTTCATACATGTAAAACAAAAAAAAGTTTCACAAAAAATTGACCACTAAATGGATGGATTCCCCCCTGTAGTTAGAGAAACCCTGCTGACAGCACCTTGATATTAGCTCACTGTGGTGGAGGACAGTCTGAAGGAATAAATAAGTCAGAGACTGCAACTCAATAATTCTACATACAATGCATAACAAATAATGCAAATAAATGAGAACTAAACAGGTTTTTAAGAATAATGTTGTAGTGAAATGTAAGTGTATCTCGTACTGAATACAAAATCTTTTAAAATACTAAAGGACTAAGCTGGGAAAGAAAGTTACTATTAGTAATTCTGATATGAAAATCTAATAATTGGTAATGTTTGGCATATGAGTTTTTGGTAATTTTTCATATATATGTATACAGTGTCTTAGTAAAATATATGTACTCTTTTATAGTGTACTTTTTCTCAAATATTATTTTATAATATGATTTTTAGTAGCTGCAAATTATAACAAATCATTATTGGGGAAAATTTCAGTTTGAGTCCTGGGGTTAAAAAGGTGTCATGACATAATAAACTTGATTGCTTAGCTGCCCTACCAAAGAATGGCTTCTCCCTGGCTATGCCAGAAATCTGTAACGTCCTTTTCCAAAGCATAAACGAGTGAATCCTTAAGATCTGGTATTTGTTTTTCTATGTTAAAGGTAGTAGATGGAAATATCTCAAAGTACATGAAACACTTGAAAATAAAGTGAAAGTTATTCCATATAATAATAGAAAGATTATAAAAGGCTAGAGAAAGAGAGGAGATTCACAAACATAAAGTTGAACCTTTGACTTACTGAGGGAAAAGGAATGTTGAATGATCTCAGATCATAACTCCTTTTCTGCATTGGAACTTTCCACAAACAGTTGTCACTGCAAATGGCCTTGGCTTCAGGATGCGTTAATAATACCTGCTATAAGACAGTAGTGAATCCATTATTGTATCCTCAATCTAATTATTTTAAGTGACATATAATTAACTCATATCTTGTATATACCTAATAGTACTGTTCAATTAACATGAGATGACTATATTAGTAAATCAAAGTTAATGCTTTACTGAAGACACCAAGTTTAGAATGTTACTCTCTAAGTAAGTCTTTCATGATTTATCCATTTATATTTCACTAGTGATTAGTGTATATGTCCTTGAATTGTGACGAGCTTTGCCATTAAAAACAACAGCTCAGGGTCTAATGAGTAAGGAATAGTAAATTTAGTTAATTTGGTGAGTGTAAGTATTCATTTTCAGCCCAGGAAGTTTGCTCTACCGGGTGCAATCTCAGTCAGTGTTGTTGGATGTGCAGGGTAGCTTCCAGACCATGCTGTCCCTCTACTTGATTTTGGGGGCAATTTTGTCCTTTCAAATTAGACATTTAGGTGTTTCCTTCCAAATTCAAGTTTTTACTACCGGAAATAGTTTTTAAGCTCTGAAGGAATCCACGGGCCATCTGTACCGTACTTCATTCTCTAATTCAGTTGTGTTTATGCTGTTCTGAAATTGTTCACTTCCTATCTGCAATAGGTGTAAATTTGTTTATATTTGCAGATACAGCGTTCCAACAAGGTTGTAAGTTTGAACGCATGCTATTCCCCCCCCCCTTTTATTTGTATTTGGGGGCAATAATATATAGCCGCTAAAGGTGTAGATTTTGAAAAAAGACTTCCTGAGTTTGAATCCAAGATTCACTATTTACTGCCTAGGGGATTCAGGCCTAGGCATTTCACCATCGTGTGCCTTATTTTCTGATTTACAAAAAAATGGAATATAAAATTGTACCTCTCTCATAGGGTGGTTGTCAGAAGTAGATAAATGAAATCATGTAACACACATGCACAGTACCATTTAGTAAATATTACCTATCTCTGTATTTGTCCTTAGCCTCTAGCAGCATACAAAAGATAGTCATAACTGAATAAATGTTATTGGATGAATGAATACATATTGTAGCTGAAATAGCTCACAGACGTCTTGTTTACCCGATTACTTTATGTTGAATTTGAAGATAAAAAGAGCTTACTTTATATTCCCTAAAACCCCTCGTGTTTTATGCTACAAATGATATTTAATGAGTGGGATGTGAAGAATGAAATTAGCAATAAATGTTACAAGACAAAGTGCACCCTATCCTAGAATAAAAGTCATTTATAATGATTTAATACGTATCAGTTGCAGGAAAAGTGTATCCTGCAACCCTCAAAGTCATCTCTCTTTCAGAAGTGATTTTAAATGTATACTGAATTGTAAATATTCATAAATATATATGAATTTATATGAACAATATATATTGAATTTTACACATATTTTTGAAAAGTAAAACAGAAGTATGTGACTCTTGTGGACTTCAGGACTAGTCACATAACTGCAGTGCTATTAGAATATCTCTGAGACTCGTTCCCAGAATAATTTATTCTGGCAATGGATTAGAATCCAGAATTAAGACCTTTATATTCAGAGTGATTAGCAGTACTTAGTAGTATTAGCAGCTTGACCCTGAATTCTGTGATCTCTTCCATAGACTATGTATAGATATTTGTGTCAAGCAGTGTCTAACCAGTGTACAATAGATATTAAATTATAGGGAACACATAATAGCGGCCATGGAGGGACTTTGCCAGTGGCACGTGCATTTGGAAGTTGATGAGGGTGGGTGGAAGCTAAGAGGATGCTGAACTTGACTCACATATTTATCACAATGTAGCAAGTTATAACTTGTTTTTGATTTTCTTAGGAATTCTTGCCCAGAAGATAAAATATCCCACATTGTCTTTTAAATTTATAGTAAGAGACACATCCCTCAGAGTGCAGTCAAATAACATTGTGAGAAACTGAAGTCCACATTTGTTGTTTGAACCTGTTTTTGGTTTTGTTTTTTGTCTAACTGCTGATCCTTTTCAACTTAGGAGGAAAAGAATTTCATTTATATCACACAGCTCAGGAATGATTACTTTAGTTAAAATCTGGAATTTATTCTTAAAACTTGGGATAAAATCTTTTCTTAAATGAAAAGTTTTTTTTTTTAATGTAACTGGAAGAGGCAACTAGATTTCCAGCTACAAATGTTATGAAAAGATAGGTTCAATAAAATATAACTTAGCATAGGGAGAAAGAATCCGAGAAGGATGAGGTGTGGAAAAATGACATTATCTTGAATATTTCTATTGCAACCGTAATTTTTTTAAAAGAACTAGAGTATATTTTAAATGATATATGTGAGTATGAATTGTATTATTTCTGAATATTATAAACATAATATCACTTGCTTAGATGCTACCTTTGAAAGTGATGTTATGGTCAAAATATGTAAAACTTATTAAACTCCATATTACCTCACTCCTTAGTTAAATTATTGTGAATTTGACTAATTTGGAGTTAGAAGACAATGGAAGACTATTCATTGAAATACATTTAATTGAACTTCGGATTCAACAGCTATATTTCATTTCCCCGCACTTTCCTCTCTTCATTTTCTTATCTTCCTCATGGCTATATTTTATCATTGTCTTTCTAGCCATAATTTATTCATCCCTTTGCCCCTTTCCATTCCTCCCTTTTTTGCTTTGGCTTTCCCCTTCCTCCTCTCTCCTCCCTTTTCATCAAATGGGAATCTCCATGGTCTAACCTCTGCATCTCGCGTTTCATATGTACATGAACGCTAGCAAGGTCTTATAGAAAGAGAGGTGAACAAAAATCAGATAACTGTATTGCTGGTTGCTCTGTGCATAGCTATAAATTAGGTGTTAGTGTTTGCTGTAACCTGGGTGTTCATCTGGATGACTAGACCCTGATTTATCCAAATATGCGTGGAATTACATGCAGGCTAAGGATATCACAGGAGGGCAGTTTCTAGAGCAGAGCATCTCCATCCTTTGTCAGTCCTCCCCACACAAGAGAAAGATACTGTTATCAATTTGGGTTTTCATCGATCTGCAACTTTTATATAACCCAACAAATATACATATATAATATTGCTATAAATGATGTAAAGACAATGTTGGTGGAGTAACTTTATTTGTAAGGTTAGCATTTTTTTTTTTTAACAGAGAGCCAGGATTACTAGCCTTAACTATATTTTCTCTCTCTTGAAAAGCATATTCTATCTGGAAAAGATCAAAATAATGAAGTAAAGAATGACTCTTCATACATGTCAATGTCAATGCACTGTAATTAAATATATGGCTATAAAATTTTTGTTTGTGCTTTCAGAGATATCTAAGTAGAACATTATTTATCAAGGGCCACTTCAATGTAAAAGCAATTGCATCTTTCAAAAAGCATCCTTTCTATATGTAAACAGAGTATATTTTATGAATTTTTGGATCACTCGTATTAACAAGACATTCTGTATTGGTGAGACCTTTTCTTTATTTTTAAATTATTACTAGGTTACTTTACATTCTTTTCTTACTAAGTCTTTTTTTTAACTGTGTTGGGTCTTTGCCGCTGTGCACGGGCTTTGTCTAGTTGCGGCAAGCGGGGACTGATCTTCGTTCCTGTGTGAGGGCTTCTCACTGCGGTGGCTTCTCCTGTTGAGGAGCACGGGCTCTAGGTGCACGGGCTTCAGTAGTTGTGGTGCACGGGTTTAGTTGATCCGCGGCATGTGGGATCTTCTTGGACCAGGGCTTGAACCCGTGTCCCCTGCATTGGCAGGCGGATTCTCAACCACTGCACCACCAGGGAAGCCCCTGAGTCCTTTTAATGATTGGCACTTTTCTGTACATTTTCAAATCCTTTTCCGTCACATATTTTTGCAAAGCTAATTTGTAAACTTTTAAAGATGGAGCAACTCTGGAATTTGTTTTTAAAAAGTTAGAGAAATAAATGGTTACTAGGAAGCACATTAAGAAAAAAGTATTTCCTTTAACCAAATTTAGTTTGCCTGAGTTACAAGATTATTTCTGTGGTGGCTAATACTTGCTTGGATTTTAAAATTTGCAGTGCTTCTTCTCTTTTAAGGGTCTCTACCTTATAATTCTCTGACTTACTAGTTTCGTCTTTCTACTGCTTCCATTTTTTATGAAAATAATTTGAAAGTTCAAGTGAAGGAATCTAAGTTCTTTGCTATGGGTTCTTTATAAAGAATCTATTAACAAGGTTTTCTAAATCAAGATGGAAGACGTATATTTGAAAGCTACCCCCACCCACTTCTGGCCCAGTAACTTTGCAGGATCGGTTGGTCAAGGATGTGGAAATGCAGAGATGTCCTATCCGAAGGCTCTGTTCTCATTTATCATGCTAAGAAAGTGGAAGTCGGCTGGAATTAGTCACCAGGCTACAATCCTTGTTGTCTTACTGCATCCATTCTTTATCATTAATAGCAATAATAGAGCAACTCTCAGGGAGGTATTGCAGCCTCATTTTTCTTGGATAAATCCTACTCCCTCTTTGCATTCTAGCCATATTGGCCTTCTTCCATTTCTTCATATCTCTTCCAACCTCAGGGCCTTTGCACTTCGAGTGCAAGAACCTTAGGGCCTTTGTTCTTTCTAGCTGGGATAATTCCTGCTTGGTTTTTATTGCATTGATTGCTATCCATTCTGTAAATCTCAGCTGAAATGTGAGCTTTCTTTGAAGACCTTCCTTAACTACCCCAATTTGGTAGGTTTTCCAAATAAACTTTCCCCTAAGAGAATCTATTTCTTCCTAGCACTTAATGCAGTTGCAATGAATGAAAAAGAAAGTCTTTCTCTCATATCTGCTTTTGCATGCCTGAGAGGTCCATCACCGCTCAAGGACTGCATCTGCCTTATTGGGCGCTATGTCCCTGGTGCCTACCTAGCACAATGCCTGGAACCTAGGAGTTGCACAGTAATTATTTGTTCAAAGGAAAAAGGAAGGAGAGACAGATTTATGAAGAATGATTATTTTTCAGTTCCTTTAGTCCGCATTTGAAAGAACTGGTACATATAAATTATTTTTTAAATGTCCATGAGTTAATATATTTTTATAAAGTCATAATTAGATAGAGTGTCTGAAGGAGGTGCTAGAGTCATAATGTTATGGGGAAAGACGGTAACCTTACAGATACCACACTGGTACACAGCAGTGCAGAGGAAAGTGACTCTCTGGAACCAAGGTTTCAGACACATGGAGAATCATACGTGCAGTGATCTACATACTCGTTTGAAATAGAATTTTGAGTTTGGTCAACAGCTGGCCTTTTGTTCATTCAACAGTTAGTAAAAGCAAACTCTATACAAAGCACTATGGAAAATCCTGCCAAGTTAGAGAACTCAAGGAAAAGTATCTTAACTGCCTGCAATCTAAAGGGCAAAACAGAATGAGGAGGGAAAAAAATGGGAAAATGAGTGAAGTGTGACACTGGAAGTATAGGCAGAGTCCTACAAGATTCCAGGGGGAATATGAGTGGAGAGCAGATATAAACTTGTGGAGGTGGGAGTATTCATGGCATGTACAGAAAATGGCAAGGAGGTCAGCTGAAGCATATTCTGAAGAGCCTTGAATGCCATGCTAAGGAATTTTGAGGGCAAGGAAAACATAATTCATGTTTGTTTTATTTTTGCTTTTATTTTTCAGCAAGTAATGTTGAAGTCAACATGGAGAAGAAATTAAAGCAGGGCATGAGACAACAGTTAAGAGCCTATTGAAACAGTTCAGGTAAGAGTTGATCACATTGTGTTTTGTGCTATTGGTTAGTCAATCAGATATACAAAATAGGAAATATTCCTTAGATAATTGAAATGAACACTTTCAAGTAGCTGTTTGTTGAGTATTATGAAAAGTTTACCATGACTAGTGTTTAAGAGATTTATAGAAAACTAAGATTATTAAACTGAAAGTCAAGGATTCTGTAGCCTTCAGGTTTTACTGTGTTTGTAATATAAAATGAAAATATCCTTCCATCGTTTCATTTCATCAAAGAAACAAAGATGTGAAGAAGAATTGTCTTAGCACAAACATATTTCTTCATCTTCCTTCCCTCTTCCAGGATAGTAAAGACTGTGCTGCCTACAAACCCTTCCCTAGGATGATTACACATCATTCAGCTTGTGTTTAAGCAGGACTTTAAGGGCCAATCCACTCATGAGGTGGAAAAGGCCAAGTTACAATTATAGTGAAACCTATCACTTTGAATTCCCTGAATTTTCATTCTGAAATATCAGTTACCAATCACTTGGCATGAATCGTTACTCTAAAACACAAGTTAGTAATCACTTGGCCTGAATTCAACGTATATATTCTTTTGTGTGGTGAAAAGTCACGGATATGATTGATGACCTTTAGTAATAGAGTCATAAAAAAAGTACACAGTAATTTCTATTATAAAACCCCTTTCTTAATAGTAGGTTAGGAGACTGTTTTGACAGTACATAGAAGGTATTTTAGTGTGTATTTATGTTATTCACTTGGCCAATATTTGCTCATTAGGGCTTTTTAAATAAGGACAAAGAGCATTTGAAAAGTTAATAATATTCATAATTACTGGAAAGACTGGGAAATACAGAAAGTATAAAGAGTAAAATAATATCACTTATAATCCTTCTAAACATTGATATCCTCTTCTAATTAATATTTATATTTTGGCATATTTCCTTTCAGTCATATATACATGAATATTTAATATATTTGCAATCATACAGCATACAATCTTGTCTCTATTTTGTTTCATTATCATACTGTGAGAACATCCCCAAATTATGAAAATCTGTTTGAATATCTCATTTTAATAGTCAAGTAATATTCAAAATTATGGGTGTATGGGAATTTGATATATCATTTTTTAACTGGTGTTTGAGATGTTTCCAAATACTTTTGTTAATATTTGTTAATATTTTGTTAATATAATATCAGAAACAATTATTTGATATGCATCCTTCTGTATACATCTTTCTCAAATATCTGATTATTTCCTTAAAATAAATTTCTATCAATGGAATTTTACATCAAATTAAAACATCTTTTACAAAATTCTTACTACACATTGCCCAAGAGCATTCTAGAAAGTCCGTATTAACATGTAGTCCAACCAAAAGTTTACTTAATTGAAGTTTTTATCTTTTCCTTTTCATATTTATTTGACGATAAGCATGTTGATCATTTTTTGGCTTATTTTATGGTTTAGTTTATTCGGTGGATTGTTAGTTAATATCCTGTTGCCTACTATTATCTTAATCTAATAGTGTTTTTATTAATAAATCCTATTTTACATTAAAATTATTATCTCCTTTTTATGGATGGAGTTATATATTTTCTAAATTATTGGTCAGAATGATCAAACTGTTCATATTTGTTTTATAGAGAATTGTATGGTTTCTACTTTGTAGTTACGTCTTAGTATATCTTGTAAAAATTTAGTGAATTTTGGTAGATTTAATAAATCTATCAACCCCTTTGATCCTGAGTATGAATTGTAGATACAAGTAAGTCTAAATTAAATTTAAACACTAGTTAGAAATCCAATGTTGTTGAATTCCTAGAAATCGTGCAAAGACATTGATTGCTTTTAAAGACTTTTATAAATTGACAAATGGTCTTTTTGTAAATAGGATTCACAGTGTTTCACTTTATTTTGTGTTCTGTATGATAATTTACAAAGCACTTTTACCTATACCACAAATTGACTATTGGTAGCCTGCATCCAATTACAACATGCAAAAGAGCTTTACTTATCTACAAGTCGTGGCTATGGAGAAGGTATGGAACCCAGTCAGGAATTTGGGTTGAGGGAATCTAACGTCTCCACTTTTGGCTCTGACACTGAGGAGAACACAAGGTGGGCAGAGGAAGTGTTGTTGAGCTTGACTGCAATGAGTTTACATAGTAAGACTTTCTATTGCTGACCCTGGGCAGAGTCTCCATGCAGTTGCTTATTCACTTTTGCCTATTGTTCAAGTCCCTCCCTCCACCTCCTACCCCCAGTGATGCTTCTCAAATTCCTGCATTTCCAACTGAATAACCACATAACAACCATTTAGTACTGGGTAGAAACTTTCCCTGTTAGAAGAGGTATGCATTCGCTCTCTTATTTGCAGATTATACAGGATATCTTCTGTTTGCTCCCCAGATTCACTTTCTGTCCTTCTCTGCTTGGGGGGCTCACCTGTATGAATGACATCAGCAGGACTTCCATTCCTCTGCTGTCCATTTGGTTTTAGCCAGTGGGTAAATGGGGGGGAAAAAAGAAGAGAGAAGTCAGGGTATTTATTCTCCTGGATAAACTCCCTGAAAGGTCTCCTGCCTTAGCTAAAGGTTACCCCTCATTGAATGATGGCCTCTTCTATGTGATTCTTGCTTTCCTCTGGTTTCAGTGAGCTTTTCCTCCATCATCTCTTCAGTTTTTGGTGTGGTAACAATGCTACTGCCGCTAGTCCTAGAGTCCCTAAATATTCCTTAGCAATTAGTTATTACTTAATAATTACTGATTTCCAGTTCGGTTTTTCCTCTTTTGTAAACCAGTTATATTTGTTATCTGTTACTGTGTAACAAATTACCTCAAAACTCTAAGCTTAAAACAGTAATAAACAATTTTTATCTCACAGTTTATATGGGTCAGGAATTCAGGTGTGGTTAAGCTGGGTAGATTTGAAAGACAGTTCTCCATAGTTACCTCACATTTCTGCATTTATTGAGAGAAAATCACTGATTGCCTTTAATCTAAGCTGTCTCTTCAAGTATGTTTATAGAGTGATCTGCCTTGGAAGATAGATATTCTATCTCTCACTTAAGCAAATATAGGCATCCTTACTGTCCATTATAAAAGACTTGTAAGCTCAGGTTCCTGTCAGGTAATGCAGTCCTCTGTATGTGCAGGTGTCAGCTGGCCTTGTTCACATTGCTCTGTGGGAATTAAGACTCAAACTAGTGCAAGAAAATGCTAATACTGTGGTTATTCTTCCTGCTCTGAATAATAGAGCTCTTTGTCTTTAACCCAGGAACATTGTTTCTTGTGCAAGTATCCATGAAAATGAGGCAGGCTGATGTGTTTGTTGGCAAGTAGGGTAAAATCTTAGACCGTCCACGGTTCCTGACAGGTAGTCCTGGCTCAGGGTCTCTCGTGAGGTTGCAGTCGTGGTGTTGGCAGGGACAATAGTCATCTGAAGGCCTGACTGGAGCTGGAAGATCTGCTGCTAAGGTGGCTCACCCACATGGCTGGCAAGTTGATGCTGGCTGTTGTCAAGAGACCTCAGTTCCTTGCCACGTGGAACTCTCCACAGGCTGGTCTGAGCATCCTCCCAACATGGCAGCTAGTTTTCCCAGAGTGAATAATCCGAGAGAGTGCAAGGTGGAAGACCCAATGTCCTATGACCTGGCCTCGGATGTCACATCGCCAATTCTACCATATCCTATTGGATTCATTGGATGACACATCTGCTCAATATAAGAGGCGACTACACAAGCACAAGAATACAGTGTGGCAAAGCTCATTGTGGGCTGTCTTGTAGGCTATGTCACGTAAATCCTTCTCAAAATATCCCAGTTTGGGGGCTTCCCTGGTGGCGCAGTGATTGAGAGTCCGCCTGCTGATGCAGGGGACGCGGGTTCGTGCCCTGGTCCGGGAAGATCCCACATGCCGTGGAGCGGCTGGGCCCGTGAGCCATGGCCTCTGAGCCTGCGCTTCCGGAGCCTGTGCTCCACAACGGGAGAGGCCACAACAGTGAGAGGCCTGCGTACCGCAAAAAAAAAAAAAAAAGCTGAGAAAATATCCCAGTTTGTGTCTAATGTCTCTTTCTTGACTGGAAACCATGACTTAAACTTCTTTATATGTGCTCTTACCTCTTTGCCCCTTGAGGCATGTTTGTATTTGAATTTGTTGTTTACTCTCTTACTTAATCCATACAGTAAGACCCTCCTGGGGTCACTTATTCCATTTACAAGGAAACGACAAGTTAAAAATTTCAAATACTTTGGCCAAAATCTTGCAACCAGTGTGAGACTAAAGAGCCCCCAAATCTAATACTCCTTCCAATATTCAAAATGCTTTTTTGAATAAGAAATGTAAAAATGAATTGAGAGTAATCATCTTGAAATCTTCTTTTGTAAACCAGATTAACATGTAGACAATGTAGGCAATGCTTAAGTGGCATAATTTAAGGAATGTGTCTATTGAAATATTTTTCTCACTCTCCTACCAAAATGTCTCTAAAATGTCTACTGTAAAAATTTTTGTTGGAGAGCCATCCGGGAATTTCTACATTTTGTCTTGATAAGGCATTACATTTTATCAGAAGAGCAATGTATTACCTTAGTCTTATGTTAATAGTTTTAGAAATTATTATTTAAAAATTTATTTATAATTAAGTTTAATCCCTAAACACATACTATCATGTAGCAGAAAGAGTACACACAAACAAATTGATTTTAGGGGGCACAGAAGCTTGAGAAAGTCCAGAGATCTATATGGTTTTATGCAGTGGGGTTCTTGGACAGTTCAGGACTCTATTTGAAGGTGCCTGAAAGAATGACAGTAACCATAAGAAATTCTATCCCCATCAAAAATTCAATTTGCATTGACCCTAATAACAGAAATGCACTAATAATTCACTTTTTAATGAAAGAAAAGTGAACAGCTGTACCATTCTCATTGAAACAAGCTCAGAGTACTCTGAATTACTACTTTTCTTTTAGTGAAAGTAAAGTACTAGGGGACTGCAATAGTGGTTAGAAGTATTCTGAGGTTAGAAATTATGTAAAACAGACCCTCCCCCAATTTTTCAGTAAAAATATATTTAGTTTTTGTCAATGTGTTGAAATGAAAAGTTAGCTTACATTTATCTTTATTTTAAACTTTTTTCATTCTTTTCTTTTATCTCATTTCTATAACAGTTCTCTTTTCAGCAGCTTTCTTACCAGAAAAAGCTATGGAGTTTTCAAATTCAATAAGCAAGATTAGAAGAGAGACGTCCTTTGACCATACCTCCACCAAGGAACCTCAGATCTTAGCTTTGGGAGGTTTTTAGAGCCGTCAATCTGCTAAATCAGCTGACAGCTTGGAGTGCTTTTGTAGATGCCTGGGACGGGTGCTAAGTTGTTTGTGTAAAACAGTACATTCTGGAGATTTCTCAGCCAGAATGGGTCAACGTATGAGTACACTCATTCCTTCAAGATATCTCAGGGGACAGAGAGAGAGAGAGAGAGAGAGAGAGAGAGAGAAATGAACACAATTGTACGTTACATACTTGGATCCCTTGTGTGCGACATTAAAGCCCACTTTTTTGAATGATATACTTGATATACTTCATAATGCCCCCTAGCTGAGACAGAAACAAAATAGCCATGTTAATGCAGTCTCTGCTGTCAGAGGTGTTGTTCAGGTTCAGTATTCAGCCTCTCTGAATACTTATCTTGGCAGTTAAGCATGGATTATTCTATTAGACCACCAGATTTGGGATTGTGAGACAGACTTCAGTTGTCAGGACAGACTTCAGTAGTGGTAGAAACACACAGATGCCTTCACAAAATGCCCCCCCTTCCTCTCCCTCAGCCAACTGACTCTCAGTCTTCTCTTGCCAACCGTAGATTGTTCTGAGATTGGGGCAACAAGACTAAGTAAGGCTTATATTCATTCCATGGTTAGATGGTTAGAGACTGGCTCTCTCCCCTTCCTCCCTCCCTCTCTCCCTGCCTTCTTCTCCTCCTTTACCTCTTGCTCCTACTCTTCTTCTTTTTCTTCTTCCTCTTTCTCCTCTTCCCTTTCTTTTTTCTTCCTCCCCTCCCCCTTCCTCCCTTGCTCCTCCTTCTCTTCCTCTTCCTCCCCCTCCTCTCTCTCTTTCTCTCTTTCTCTTTCCTGCTAAAGATGAACAAGAGGAGCCCCAGTTACTTTTGTCAGCCATCTTAGGACTACTAGGAGAAACAGGCATGGGACAATAAACCAGAGAGATCGGAGAATTAAGTCCACTGATGACGTCCTTAAGCCATTCTACCTGTCCGGCTTGGACATGCCCTAATGCTAGGGCAGGAAAAATCAATTTCTTCATAACTGAAGCCACTCAGAATAGGGTTTCTTTTCATTGCAGCTGAAATCATCCACTCTGACACAGAGAACACATGGAAAATAGGTTAAGCAGAGGCCTGGCATAAGTGGCCTTGTTGTCATCCTCTGAATTGGGGTAGAGGTAAGAAAGGTAGAAGTACTGAAAAATTGTATCAATGTATGTCTTAGAGAGATCAATTTGTTGGCAGTGATTGAAATAGAAAAATATGTTGGAAAAATAATCTTGGGGAAAAATTGTGCCTCTTCCATGTTTTTAGGTGAATCTGTAGTGGCAAGTTTAATATTGTCCTCTAGGAAACCACATCAGGGCCAACCAGTAGGCCCCTGCTCTACTCAGGGAGTTCTTCTCTTATCAGTTTAGTATGTCTTTGAATGAGATTTTGCCTGAAAAATAAAGCGGTGTACAATTAAATATTAGATTGAAAACTACTGTTTAGCAATAAGTCTTCATTCTTTAATTGTTTTATAGTGAACACGAGTGGCCAAGAAACCACTTATCTTGTGTCGTCCATTTCCATCTACACCTGACTCCTGGCAAGGCCATCACTGCTTATTGTTCTCATTTAGCCTGTCATCACCACCCTCTCCAGGGGAGGATGAGGAAAGAAGTATTGCCATTCCATCTTGTTGTCTTTTCTTCTCCTCTCCTATGCCACTGAGCAAGGACTATCCAACTTTTTCAACATTCAACATGGATCTTTAACCCACTTGTGTAGTCAGGTTATTGTTTCCTCCAGGGAAGAATTGGGCTCTAAGATTTCAGTTTGCATTACACTGTTAGAAAAAAAATGTACCGTTCATATTTTTATGATTACCAGTCATTTGTCTTTTGTTGTTGTTTTTTTTTTGTGGTACGCGGGCCTCTCACTGTTGCGGCCTCTCGCGTTGCGGAGCACAGGCTCCGGACGCGCAGGCTCAGCGGCCATGGCTCACGGGCCCAGCCGCTCCGCGGCATGTGGGATCTTCCCGGACCGGGGCACAAACGCGTGTCCCCTGCATCGGCAGGCGGACTCTTAACCACTGCGCCACCAGGGAAGCCCAGTTATTTGTCTTTTGTTGCTTATTTTGCCTCTAAGAAGTTTATGTATGTATGTATTTATTTGCTTACATATTTTTGTGAGGCTAGGTGAATAGCAGTTGTTTTTTGGATCCAATCAAGATATATTGATTTCCCTGTTCAAATCAGCAAATTTTCTGCCTAAATATGGTAATTGTAGCAGAAACATCAACAGCAACCTTCAGAGAGAGAACAACAAAATATTTTTTTAATCAATCCAGGATTTTTATTTATAACTCAATTGCTTTGGTAAAATATCTACTGGCAAAGCTGAACCTAAATAGCATTTCAGATGCATCCTAAACAGCTCGCCTGAAGACTGAAGCACACTCTGCTTATATACTTTCTGAAATCTATCTATATTTTATTTTGTCTTGGAAAAAGATTAAAGAATAGAATAATATTAGAACTGGTGGAGGCATGATCCATGCCCCCTTGATTATATTGAAACATTAAAATGTCATCAGCATGTTAATTTTGTCATCTCAACTGCACGAGATTTATTCAGCACTTCTATCTATTACATTACTCAGGAAACACAATTTATTCTGATTGTGGAAATGTCATAGGCAGCAACTAAAAACATCTGGAATTCTTAGTTTAGAAAGAATGCCTGGTTTCAATAATGCTATTTCGAAATTAATTTTATCTATGAAGAAGGCTGGAATCAAACATTTTTAAATTATTCAAATTGAAATATTCATTTGGCTCACCAATTTTAACTGACAGATCAAAAATCAAAGAGAAAAAAATTGAGACCAAGGAAGTATTCTTTAATGGTTGGGGAAATAAGATGGTCTCCAATGAAAGTCTAATTTCAGAAAAATACAGTGACGTGGTTTTTTTGTTTGTTTGTTTTTCCTCTTCATTATAGCAAGAGAGGCTTGACTAAGTCTGTGACACATCTAGGAAGCAGATGCAAGGGGGCGAGATGGGTAATTAATCCCAGGAAGACAAAAGATACAAAGTTGTCATAATGGCACAAAGGAAACATGATTTTTGCTTTTATGTTTCATGTTTTCCTTTATAAAAATCTGTAAATAGAGTTATGTTTCTTGCTACTTTTGAGGTGAAAGCCACTCCCCTGATAAGAAATTGTATGTGGGGTACAGGGTGAGGAAAGAAGCAAAGGTTGGTTGGTGATAATTTAGGGATTTTTCTTAGTAAATATATCCATAATTTATTATCTGAGAAACCCAAGTCCTGAAAGCTCTGAAAGCTGAGATAAATGCCCCATTAGGTAGCAAAAACTGACCTGACCTAACGTGAGGCTATTTACATTCTTTAAGTCATTTACCCGAATATTCATAATTTCACTGCAGAATCACTAATGTGATCAAATACAAGGTGCTGCTCCAGACCTCATATAGAATTTGTAATTCCTTACTAAAATTTGAAAAACTCTGAGTTTCAAAACATATCTGGGGGGCTTCCCTGGTGGCGCAGTGGTTGAGAGTCCGCCTGCCGACGCAGGGGACACAGGTTCGTGCCCCGGTCCGGGAAGATCCCACATGCCGCGGAGCAGCTAGGTCCGTGCGCCATGGCCGCTGAGCCTGCGCGTCCGGAGCCTGTGCTCCGCGATGGGAGAGGCCACAACAGTGAGAGGCCCGCGTACCGCAAAAAAAAAAAAATAAAATAAACATATCTGGTCAGAAAAGTTTCAGATAAAGGGATTATGGATCTGTAGTAAATTCTAGAGATTTCCCCCTACTCCCACCACTACCCCCACCCAAACAGGTTGTTTCCAACTTGTCTGGGCCTGTCTTAAAAGTGTACTGGCTGTGAGCGTTATTTGAAACACCGGTACTCAAGTCTTAGCAAAATTTCACTTCAGGTTCCATATTTAGCGGTAAATTATTTTGGCAAACTGCATGGAAAATAAATATATTATTATGCTTTTTGGGGGGATATATTTAGATTTACAGAAAAGTTGCAAAGGTAGTACAGTGAATGCCCATATACCACCACAGAAGTGTTAGTCTGTTTCACTAACACTTCCTTGCTAATTTAAAGAAGCTGGTGTCACATACAGTAGGGTACTCAAATATCTTTTGTTTGGCTAATCAAGTTGTTCTCTTTTTAGTAAGTCCCTTATTAGGCTCTGTGCATTGCTTACATTTATGACCTTCAATTCTTACAGCAAGTATGTGAAGTGGATATTATATTTGCACAGTTTAGAGAGGAAAAATGTCAATTCAGGGAAGAATACTAGTTTACCTAAAGCAACAGCCCTTAATAGAGAACACAGTAGAACTAGGTGACTGACTTAGATCTGAGTGGCTCTAAAGCACAAGTTCTTTTCAAAATACACTGTCCTCTTCAGCTCCTGCCTTGTTGCTTGGCCCCTTGTCAGCAGAATTTGTCTTCCTCTCTAAAGTTCACTAATAGTCTTCTGGCTGAAGCTACACCCTCCCTCACTTCCTCAGGGCTGGAGGCTGCTTTTTAAAAAAATGTTCTCTCCTTTTATCTGGAGGAACAAGCTGTAAAATACCCTTAGGAAACCACTTAAGGGGCTAAAAGTAAGAATGGTTGTGAGACTATTGCAGTTTTTTGTTTTGCTTTAACACAGTGGCTTTGTTTATGTCACTCAAAGGCGTGGTAAGAACAGAAAGGGGAGAAATTCTACTCAGAGCAGCTGGAAGTGGAGCTGAGGTAAATAAATCTCTCCTCAGAACTTCTACCTCACTGAATCCCTTCTTCTACACTCACAGTTCAGCTCCCACCCTCGTTTGAGGGATACCTGGAAGGCAAGGACTGTTTTAGGAAGATGTGTATGTGCATTCTGAGTTAAAAAATCTACAAGTATTTGTCAATAAATATGTCATTATACTTGGTTAAACAGTTCATAGTCATCATAGCTACCCTCTTTTAAACCTCCCAAAGATCTCATATGAAAACGTCATACAGCAATTCCCAAATGAAATGTGTGTAGTCATGATATCACTAGAGTACATGTGAAATCAGTTGATAGTATTTCTATTGTAGAAATTGAAAGGTATTCTTATAATATCTGCAGATGAATTCCACTTGAATATCTCCAATATGTTTGTATTTCATCCTGTATTAATTAAAGCAACATTGATCAAAGGAGGTGTTTCTGATCTGTAAGCAGCTCTGAAGCTCCTTCCATCTTGTGCTTCTGTGTCTTCAACACATGGTTTCCAAGGTCACCATAGCAAGGCAAAGAATGTGAGAATCACATTTTAGGGGGCGCCGTTCTTAAATGTGGCTTATATAAGTTCTTCCCATACTGCATTGGCCATATGGGAACCGTGATTTATATGGTACCCAGAAGGAAAAAGAAAATGGTATGCTGGAGAGCTCACTAGTCTCTGCTGTGTTTAATCAAGTTAAAACAAATTCTCATTTTATTCAAAATTTCTCTCTGGCTCTAGTTCTATAAAATAAAATCTCTCAATTTTTCCTCCATCCTTTATTCAGAGTTCTCCTTTCTTCTTTTTTCCCAATCTCTCTCTAAACTTTCTCTTGCTTTAACTTCAGTTTTCTTCGCTACTACCCCCAAGTCATTGGGTTAGCCAGCAGTCCTCTTTCTGCTGTGTCAACAACCCCACTTCCTGGTTCTGCCACAGCTGCCCTGTCAGTCTTCCATACCTGGCCCATCCGATCTTCTGCCCACCCCACTTTTGTTCCACATGGAAAATACCACCACTACCACCACCAGAATCTAATTGGTCCTTAGTAACCTGTTTCTGACCCCTGCCTAACCCTAATAATGCCATTTGGTTGTCACTGACTTGTGTTCAGTTTACTTTTTCTTTCCTTGTGGCAAATATTTCAAACCTTTATAGTTTCCTTTGTTTATTTATCCCTACCTGCCTTAACTCAAAAGATTGAAAAAGAAAAAAAATTACATGCCATATTCCCCACTTTCTACCTCTGACCAAGTGTATGTGTGTGACCCTGCTTTGTTTCCCAGGGCTCTTCTGCTCAGGCTGCTCCTGGTCCTTGCTTCATTTTTTGTCTCTTCTCCTTTCTCCATTTGCTCCTTCTCTCCATCCTCTTGCTCCTAATTCCATTTGTTTTTCCCTCTGTGGAGGCAAACTTTGATTCATCCTTCAAACTGCACATGAAATACTATTTTAGTCTGCTCAGGCTGCTATAACAAAACACCACAGACTGGGTGACGTGAACAAAGAAATTCATTTTTTTCCACATTTCTAGAGACTGGGAAGTCCATGATGAAAGTGCCAGCAAGCTAGGCTTCATTATGAGACCTCTTCTCTTGAATTCTAGACAGCCACCATCTCACTATGTCCTTATAGGATCTCTTTGTGTGCCAAGGAGAGAGAGAGAGAGAAAAAAACAAGGTCTCTGGTGTCTCTTCTTAAAAGGGCACTAATCCTATAGGATCAGGGTCCCAGCTTTGTGATCACATTTAATCTTATGTACTTCCACAAATCCTATAGGATCAGGGTCCCAGCCTTGTGACTGCATTTAACCTTATGTACTTCCACAAATCCTATAGGATCAGGGTCCCAGCCTTGTGATCTCATTTAACCTTACTTCCTTACAGGCTCCATCTCTAGCTACAGCCACATTAGAAGGCTGCCTCGTCATTGTTTACATTTTCATCATAATAACTAATTGACTCCAGCCACACAAATATGACCCTTGAAAATAATGTGTCACGTTTAAGCCTATCTTCACATGTTCAACTTCAACATATGAATTTTGGAAGGACACAAACACTCAGTCCATAACAATCATCTTCATCCTCACCTTAACAGTGAAGCATTCTTTGAGATGACCCAGGCTGAATCTGTGTCCATATCAATTTGAATAGTGTGTTACACCATCATGATTCTTTTTAAAGTAAATTTCTTATATATCCTGTCTGAACCATGAGCTACAGAAAGAAATCATATCTTAGTCATCTTTGTGTCATGTCCATTACCTAGCACAGAGTCTGTACCAGAGTAGGTGCTTAATAGCTATTTTTGATTAAACCACAAGATCCTGAAAGGTCACCTACATGACCAAAGAAAGATTAAATTATGATGCATATATTTTAATAGCAAGATGATGTATTTAATTTGAATTATTTCAAAATTTATTCCCTACTTATGGCATTTATTCATTTTTCAGTGGAATACTTAATTCAACTCAGTTCTATGATCATTTGGAGAAAATACCTTTTGCAAATATCAGATTGAATACATGTATAAATTCCTCAAGAACTGAAATAGAAAGATTAAAATATGTTCATTCCATTGAGCTTGTGTATCCCAAAAGGCTACTAACATAAAACTACTGCTAGAACTGGAAGCTTATCATGAACTGAGAACAGTATCTAGAGTTACAGCTATTTCTTTCAAGAGGTCTGGATAGTTCAAGCATGTTTTAAGGCCTGAAAGCTCTATTCTTTCATTGTCATTTTTTTTTTTTTTTAGTCCTGGCTTGATTCAAGTACTTTTTCCACCAGTTACATCTTGGAATTGTTTGTCATTTTTTTTTTTTTTTAGTCCTGGCTTGATTCAAGTATTTTTTTCCACCAATTACATCTTGGAATTGTAGATTAGACTTTTTTTTAGCTTGCTGTTTGTGATTATTCTTACTAGTTTATCAACTCCACAGTTGTCAGAAAGCCATTTTCACATGAAATTTAATTTCTGCAATGAAAGTTGAAAAATTATCTTGTCTCATCAATGAGGAAAACTCTACCACATTTCCCCACCCCTGTTTTCTATCAGAGCAAAATCTCTTGAGTTATCTGTATAAAATATTTATAGAGATACTTATCTCTATAAAATATTTATAGAGATATTTATCTCTATGAAAAATATTTTCATATTTTTATTTTATGAATAAAATAAAATATTTCATAATTTATATTTTATTTTTCAGACAAAATATTTATCTCTATGAAATATTTTTCATTGTTCTGGCAATGATCTGGCTGTATCCCTTGATAGGAAATTGGGCATGTGTGGCTAGTCATCCAGGGGAATATGTTTACCAGTGAATTATCTTCCAAGGTTTTGACACCACCATCAGTTATGCCAGATGCAAATCATTTACTCTCTGTCAGTTCAAATACACAGTCTTGTTTGGATGGCTTAAATCTATGCTGGCACCAAAATACAGCAATCAATATTGCTCAACTTCTGAGTTGAAAGCATAGACAAATGTATACAGCGCCAAAACATGGAAATAATACTATGTAGGCTGAATTTTGCTAAGTGTTACTTAATGTTAGCATAGCATGAGATTTTCAAAGGAACAGTGACATTTCCTATTGAAGAAAATGAATGTTCTTCTACAATGGTAGACGTAATTCTTTGACATGGAGTTTTAAGATGACTGTCATATTCTATATGGCCCACAACCCTGCCAGATCTCATAAAGTCAAAAAATGAAGTTTTGGATGAATACCTCAGGGAAATGCCAAACTAAATTCTGGAATTTGGGGATTTAATAATAATGGCTTCAGTGTGGCAGTATTTCATAGAGTTTAGCATCATTTTTACAGACCATGAACTGGTGGATTAATAGCCTCAAGAGTAAAAAAGATTTGATTAATTTTTCTTTATTCTTTTCTACTTATGAATCAAGGCAAATCATGATACAAAAAAGACTGAAAAACCGTTTATTTCTTAGCTTTTGGCATGAAGACAACTGAAGTAAATAGAGCTGACCCATATTTTCACTTAATAGGTACAATTTATATTTGTACAAAATAAAAGCAGAATTTAATAAAATATCCTAGCAGAGAAGAGTAAGATTAAGATCACATATTACTGAGCTAAAAAACATAGATTTGAGTATTAGTTCCACCACTTAATGGCAATATTGGCCTTTCGAAGCCTAAATTTTCTAATCTATAGAATAGAAAAGGTATTGCCTAACTTATAAAGATGATGTATTTATTTAAAATGTGAAGTATAAACATATATGTATGTATGTTTATGACAACTGGCAATTGTCATAGACATACATGAAGCTATAAGGACCTTAACTGAGCTGTGCAATCATGATAATCAGTTGGCTCTTAAAAGGAAAAAAAAAAGGAACACTGCCTTTTTGTGGATGGAACAAATGTCACCTTATCTAATATTTTTCGGTCTTTTTTGACTTGGACCTTTTCTTCCCAGTGAGATTTAAATTGTGTTAAGTAATCACTCCTACTTAAAATTTTTCTCAGAGGCAAGACTTCAAGAACATCCTGAAATCCAGCAATAGAAAATATTTGTGTTACTTAAATCTTTTCCTATGCTTTGGTACAAGGTGGTGAAACAAAATCAATAAATGACCATGGAATTATGTCCAAATCCATATATTTATGATGTAAGACCATTCTGCTTTTCCTTGGTCAAGATAGTACTGCTACTAGTCACTTACCTACCAGGACAGTGGCTCTGAACCAGGGGAGATTTCCTCCTCCAGGAACATTTGGCACTGTCTGGAGACATTTTTGATTCTCATGACTGTGCATGGTGAAGGGGTGCTACCAGTATCTAATGGATACAGACTAAGGATGCTGCTAAACATCCTACAATACAAAAGACAGCATCTACAATAAAGAATTATCTGGTCCTAAATGTCAATATTGCTTCTCTTGAGAAACTCACCTCTATTAGACATATGATATAGAGGGGAATTTTCTCATTTCAGATCTAGTATAAGTCAGATTTAAAGATGCTAGAATATATTTGAGCACATTTTCAGCATCATACACAGGTGACACATTTTAGGAGGAAACCACACACAAATTATCACTTCCTACGGACAATGAACACACAGCATGAGAAGTTAAAGCATTCTAATTTGAGCACATGGGGTATAATATAGAGATTCATTTTTGATGTTGCTCATGTGATGTGAAAAAACTACATAAAAATCATATACTCGGAAGTAACTTAATTATTCCTGGTATGAGAGGAACATCGTACACCTATGGATAGATTATTTTCTGTAGCCAGTTAGTTCTTAGATTATCCATAAGTAGGTTTTGCTTTTTAATGCATTTTTTCATTTGAACTAATAGAACAAATATTTTCTAAATTGAGCCTTGACTCATATCATTTAGTAAGTTGAAACTAGAGAGGATCAAGGGATCCATCTATCTCTTCATTTGACAACTGAGAACACTGGGAGATAAAGAGTCCGAGCAACTTTCCCAAGGTTGCAAAGTTTGTTGTATGCAGAGTCAGGGCCATATTTCCAGTCCAGTCAATTAATTAACAGTATTTTTAACACTATTGTTCATTATAAATACATTTAAGTTTATTACACCTTATTCGTTGAACTGTCTTTGTTCCTCTCCACCACCCAACTCACACTTACATTTCTTTTTGTGTGATTTTTTTCCCTCTTAACTTTTTTCAGGGCAGTGGAGCCAACAGTGTGAAACCCTAATTTGATACCTTTCCCAAAAGCCTTTCCATAGTCTTTTATGCCAAATCAGACTCCCACAGATTTAAGAGGTGTGGAAAAGCTAGATTAAGCTGTCTCGGGTTGGCTAATCTTCCATTTGGTCAGAGTGTGAAGGGGTCTATGCCACAGGGTTCCTCCATCACCCGAGGAAAAGCTCTTCTCAATTATGCTGGTTTAACTTACAGGGACTTCAGTGATCCACAAAACAAGTGAAATTTAAGATACACATCTTAAGCTCAGTTTGTAAAGGCCTGTGCTTTCAATAACAAAACTCACAGTGACAGTGATGTATGGTTTTCTTTATGAGACCTGAAAACTGATGGATATGTGATCTTATAAATGCTTAGACAAACTAATGCACATAATTATATTTTCCATTTGAAGTCTATTGCTAGGCATTCTAATACAATATCATTAGTTGAAATGGCCACGATGATACAGCTTGGGCGGTTTGTCACAGTAATTACAGGGTGATTATTTTTGACTGGAATAAAGATTTCAGTTTTAGTGTGGTGGAAAGCACCATCACAAATTACAAACAGTCTTGGGAAATAATAAAACTTTAAGATTTTAATGCATTTTGCAGCATCATTCTAAACTAATTTCTCACTAAAGAAGATGTCCATAAATTGGCTAAATAAATTATTTTTAAAGTGATTAAAATATGGCTTTGCCAAAAGGATCCCACTTATCTCATTAATGGTTCCTATGTATAAAAATGTCAACATTAGATAAAATTTGAGTGTGGTAAATAAGGCTTATGTCATAATTAACAACCTTTAAAGAAAGGATTTTTTTTTTAAGCAGACACAAAAGTATGGCATTTATCTTCACTATTTTCAGAATGGTTGATTAAAGTAGACAGTGTCCTAACATCTGTATTGAAAACTATATTAATCAATTGACTAATCATGCAACATTAATCAAAAGCCTCCCTAAGTGTTTTAGTATCTGAGCAGCTCTTAGTATTTTCTATCAGATCCCTTTTAAGGTGTCCATTAAAAAGATTAAATTTGGGTGGTAAATACTGAGGGGTTGTGGAACTTGTGGCTTCTCACTGGAAGGTCATAGCCAACGCTCATTAGTGCTACTTTTAATGGGATAAGAAGCAAAAGTTTTGAATATGTGACTAAATCAATTAATCAGTTCTGCAGTTGACTCATTCCAGTAAGCAGTTTAGTATTTGCCGAATCGGCACCGTGGCCATCTGGCTGATTTGTCCTCCGTGGGTTGGCTTAAACCAAAGAATACTTTTTACTTAAGAGTTTAAATGGAATAGCCAGTATACTGATGCAGCAACTGCTATTCAATAAGTTGGTTTGTAGAAACTAGTTAAAAGTCAGCCTTTATTATTAAGAATGTATTTAAATGATCTAAGTTGTCCTGTACAATGAGTGTAAGACTTTCTGTTGCTGGAGTGGATTGTTCACAATCAAATGAATCATTTTGGTGTTTAGTGAGATTCAGTTGAACCTCGTAGTGCATTCTCAAGCTTACTAATCAACTGTAAACTTCAAGGTTGGTGATTTATAGTTGGTTAGTTGTTAGATTTCCAAATACTTTTAAATGTAAGATTAGTTAGGCAAATGTGTACAGTAAATGTGTAGAATGTCCATATCAAGTACAAACAGAAAATCACTCAATACAGTTCAGAGGAGGAAGTTACAGTTAGCCAATAAATAAAATTATTTGTCATATTTTCAGAAGGCACTTCTCTGTTATATTTTGTGTCCTCTATCTTTCTAATTCTAAAAAGCAACACTTTTCTCTATACCCGTTTATTTTGATGGTTTAACAATATGAAAATAGTAGTAGTCTCTGCAAACTGTTTTGATCTTACAATCCTTTTTGTTTACTTGATGGAGAACGGTTGATTTTCATTCTACCATTGACTAAATGATCATAATGACATTCAATGGAATTATTTTTTTTCTAGAAAAAATTTTGCCAGCTTTTCAAACAGAATCCAGACCTATAGGCATTTAAAAACATGGTATGGCCCATCTGTTTATCCCTGCTGTTGCATAAGGAAAGATTATGCAGACAAGACTGTTCTCAGAGTTTGTGCAAAGGACTTTATGATTTGGGCAGTGTCTGGCTATTACTGCTTTTTCAGCAAAATGATTAGGTGGCAGTTTTAAAATTTGCAAATATGTCCTGAAGCTTCAACAATAGAAACACACATCTAATTTAGTTATCTAAACTAAATTTAAATGTATGCTGAATATCTTCAGTTTCAAATGATGCTTTTTCTTTTCTTTGCCAGTCGCTCAGAGTGAAAATAGATATTTTATTGTAAAAGATCCAGTGATGCTCATCTACAAAAAGATGATGGTTGGGAGACAAAGTAATGTCTCATCCCTGCGTTCCTCTTGAATATAGTTGCCTGCAGAGGAAAGGCATCTACTACAAAACAGTTACCTTTATAATGAATTGTTCAATCACAGAATTTCTAAAGAAATAATTTTAAAGTAGATTTTTATTTAGCAGTTAGTACTACAGAGAAAATTTAGACAATTCATTTCACTTCCCAAAGTTGATCAGACAAGTGCATTACTTTCTTATTCTTCTGAGTTCTGTGTTATCAGCAGAATAGCACTTAAAAGAAACTTACAGAATACATCTAAATATGATGAGGTATTGTAAAAAATTGGCTTCCGTTAGCACACACAATCTACATTATAATTCTGAATGTGTGTTTTGGTATAAAGTATCAGAATAATATTCTTAGTTGATTAATACTTCGAGCTATTCAGGTACCCACCAAATGCTATAAACCTTTATTTCAGTCCATTACCAAATAGTTACATGAAAAATAAACATGTCTAAAAATAATCAAATAGATTTGGTTACATCTCTGTGTATATATTGTTTCATATTTGAGTTATATTTTCATTTTGCTATTGATGTGAAGCTTGGTTGCCTTCAGCAGGAAAGGAAATATGATCTGCATAATTCCCATTAGTTCTTCATTGGGCAAATGCATTTTGATATTCTATAGTAGGTTGGTTTGTGGCTAATCATTTTTGTTCTTAGCAGCAGGTGTTACTGCTATATTGAAAAAACAGTACACATTTTAGAAATTAGGGGTATAATTCATAACTATGGGTATAATTAATTGAATTTATAATTTCAATATCCATCAGCTCATTAGATAAACTCATTGGAAGCACAGGAAATACAATTAGTTGCTAATAAGATCGTTGTTTTGTTACCTAGGTTAACTTTTGTACTATTCAGAGAGCATTTAGAGAGAGATTCATTTTTGATGTTGCTCTTGTGATGTGAAAAAACTACATAAAAATCATATACTCGGAAGGAATTTTGTTTACTGTATCTTGCTTTGGGGTAACTTTTTAGAAAGGGCACTGCTATGAACAGACGAAAGCATTATATGTTGGAAACATTTTGGTTTATGGGCTTTGGCTAAGATTTAAATGTTAAGCATTTTGATTTGAAGGTTCATTTAAAAGTAGATTTCTCTGGTTTTCAAAGTGATAACCCCTTAATAGAATTAAAAATAGCACAACTTTATGGTTGCAAGTGTGAACTGCTAGTGATTTGTGAGTAAAAACACCTTTGTTCTTTATCCTACTCCTCAGACCTTTAGGAGTGTGATCTATGAAAGTGACAAAACCACTTGTTTCTTCATTTTTAAGAAAAGTGATATGACAGATGTATTTGTCTAACAGTTATGTGTGAGGAGCAAATGAGATAAAGGGATTGACATCACTTTGAAACTGTCAATTGTCAAAGAAATGTAAATTTGTATTATTGCTGTGTTATTAATCAGGGCCTTTATGTCACAGTTAGAGTACTGCTCACTCAGCTAAAGGCTCCATTTCTGAAATCATATTGCCTAAGTTTTTCAGAACTTTTCTACTTTGTAGACTTGATCAAATGACTCAGTTGATCTGTACCTCATTTTCTTCATTTGTAAAATAGATAATAATAATAATACTTAAATCCTAAGGTTATTGGGAGGACTAAGTTAATACAAAGAAAGCTCTGAGAACACAAGACAAAAAAGCTATTTTTATTGCTTTTGCTGTTGCTGTTGTTACTATTAGCTCGTAATCCAGCTATAAATGAGTGACCATATTCTGTTCCATTCAACTTCTTGTGATGTAAGCTTGAACCAGTGACAGGAAGAAGACTGTGAAAATGGGCTCCCCAAATATGTTTTCAAAGCATAATTCTTATTTATATACATAATACTTAACTATCTTTTCAATAATAGAGGTCTCAAAGAACAACTGGAAATGTGAAGTAAAATTTGTTTTCTTCCAGAAAATATATAATTTTCCCTCTAAACATTCAGTGAGTAGATTTATTTCCTGGGCAATAACTTGCTGTTTAATTAGGACAATTCTAAACATGTGGCTCATATCTATAAATGAAAGTGAACTTTTTCTATGAAAGGTTCTGATTGTAGTTAAAACCCTACTCTGTAGACAAGGTGGGTGGACCAAGAAAAGTGGGACTTGGTTGATGGGTGATTCTGATTAAATGTAGTCACTTCATTAGCTATTGATGTCTAGTCTATCCACAGATAGACTGGGATTACCTGACTTTCTGCTGAGATAGAGAATACAGCAATCTGTTGATAGTTTACTATAGGTACCCATGGAATTTATCTTCCCACTACTTAATTCTGCTAACAGCCTCTGACCAAAGGCATGGCCTTCTTTTTTCACTGTGGTTCTTTATATTTTCTTCAATTTCAACATTAAATGATCATTTTCATTTCATTAAATGATTCATTTTCAACATTAAGTGATCTGAAATTTCTTAAGGCTTAAAATCAGGGATAATGGAAGAGATTGCTCTTATGTTAAAGATATTTTTTCTCCTAAATGAACTTTCTTTTGCTAGGAATTTGTACATTCAATGTACTTGAGCCTGGATAGAGTTGATGGTTCTCTGGGAGTTAAACTTCCCACGAGTATAAAAAAAAAATCACATTTCAGCTTTCCACCGGAAAATAAACCTAACTTTTATTTCCAGTTCTAAATAATGGAAGATTTTTTTTAAAATATGGATTTAGTTTCTCATTCTTGAAAGCCCACCCCCCATATCTATTGAGTAAAAAAGAAGGGAGGAATTAGAACAGTGGACAATGTAATTGGTCAAGTGATTGTGGCTACAAGTAAATAAGACAAGAAAATAACTACCTCTTTGAAAATATACAGAGAAAGCTACTGTCTAGTTTTCAACAAGTGAGAAGAAAAACTTCACTTTTCTGGGAACTTATAAGTGTTTCTTTCACTGAATCAAGGATGAGGAGGAAACATGAAATTCTAAAATATTATTCATTTAATTAGGTTGCAATAGATAGTTATTAGGCTTTATCTGTTAAGATTTAGAAATAAAGACGTTTAGAAAGCTATAGTCATAATACTGTGTTTACTTCTTTATTTATTCTAATATCTGAAATATTTAAAAATATTTCTAAAATGTTCTTCACTGAGTTTGTAAACGCACAGCAAACTGCAGATACGTTAAAAACATTTTCCAAAATCTTTTCTGCAACATCTTTATACTCAGCTTAGAGAAAAGACAGCTTATCATTTTTATTTATTTTTTAGTGTAAAAATGTCAAAAATTGTTCTAAGAAGAAATTTTCTCTTTTTATTGGGACACAAAATAGTTTATTTAAACAAAAACCAGACAAATTTTACAATGCTAATTTTTAGGAATTTCTAAGCAGTTAAGAATGAAGTTTATGTTCTCAATGACTGCAACTATAATTCAATTATATATTACTTTTATTCCGTGAACTTTTTTTCATTACCAACTGTTGGAAAAAAGTTATTAGTGCTCATTGTTCAGTTGTGTGTTTCACATGTAAGGTATCCTGTATAATTTTCATAACAACCCTATTAATTGGAAGCAATATCTACATTTTACCCAGACTTACATTTAGCAGTTCTGTTTATCAAACACGTATCTTCTGATTCCAGAATCCTTGCTCTTGTCCCTCTTAGCCCTTATGCTATATTATAAAATAAACAAATAAATACATAAACTGTTGGGAAATTTTAGTTTCCTTGTGAAACTCATTAGTTTTATTGCAGGTTTTTATTGAGTGAAATTCTATCTATGACTATTTCCTCTCTTCCTCCAAATTGTGTCACCTTGTCTTTAGATGTACTCAACACAATGTGATTTACCTATTAAAGGGTGTATATGTTACTTCTGGATGGAAATAAAAATTTTAATTTATATGCTTTAGTCTAAGGGAAATCCTAAGGAAAATATATGTGTAAGTCATTTTATTAAATTAAATATTTTGGTTATTAGGATTTTAAAAAATTCTTATGCTCTACCTGCTCTGTTTTCATGTACAATTGCAAATTAAATTTATTTCTGTATACCTTGATAGAAACATTGAGGTGTCTTTCTTCTTGTATTTTTTATTGTTTAAATAATGATAACTACAAACCACCAATTAAATGAGATTATTACGGCTGAATTGAGGAATACAAAGATATTCCATTGTAAGCCCTAATTCTCTTATCAACATTCTTTTACTACTGTTTATTTGTTTTTAATTGAAACATGTAAAATGAAATTTGCAAAGAAATACCATCATTTTAACAGCAGCCTTGAGCCTACCTGTGACAGTGTCACCAGCCAATTCTTGCTTAGTTCTGATCCCAGTCTACTAAACCTTTGAAAGTTTACTTGTTAATTATTGCCAAGTAAAATTTTAATTTGTTCCAGAATTGCACGGTGAATATGGTTATTACAATTAAGTTTATATTAGAAATTGGCACTAGAGGGAGCTAAGTAATTGTATCATTTATGTGTTTAGGGGGAAATTGAACATTCATTTAAAAACTTGTATTTTTTTCAGGACCTGCTGATTTTACAAATATGGCAGCTATGCCTCAGCAAATTATAAGCAATAATGAATTAGTTAATTTTCTTTAGTGAAAACTGCTATGCTAAGATTATTAAATTACTGAATTTCTATTTAGTGAAAGTAGCTACCAGTCAGTAAATTAGGATTTCTAGGACTCTTTGGGGAAAGGGATTATTATTACTATTCTACATGTTTATCATTATTTTGGTCCTAACAGAATTAAAATACTCATAGTACCGTGTTAAAATACAATATTTTGTTCCCAAACTTATAGTTTGATAATAAAATGACCTTATTGAATAGGATCTCAGTGCAGATTAGAAAACAATTTTACTCTTATGGAATATTCTAGGATTTTATTTGGTTTGATTACTTTGAACGGCTGATTCAGTTTAACAACTGTATTCTTACATAGCAATCATAGATTACCATGAGTTGAGTAAAACTGTGCTATCTCCTATGTTTATACGTACCTGTAAGATGAACCAAAGTCTGCTGAGGTGTGTAAAGCTGAAAGCTGCAGGATGTTTTATTTACATAAGTTAAAGAGCTAAAGAACAAATATATAATTCTATACCTTTTGTTGGTTGAGTCCCAGGAAACACTACATTTGAAAACAGCTTATATAAAGTCAATATTGTGGGGAAAGCAAATAGGAAATTTTATTCTCCCCATCACATCACGTAGGCAGTCACTGCCAAAAAGCCACCCATTTTATATGTCCTTTTAAATGAGCATGTCCTCTTACAGATGATGTATGTGGGAAGTTGTTGTTTTTTTTCACGGCCTTATGAAGGAAGAATATGGTTTAAATGTTAAAATTAAATGAGGTTGCATTCGCATTCCATTCTACTCTGAAAATACAATGATGTGGAAAATATTGAAAATAAACCCCTGATCTTTTATGAATCTCTTAGCTAACTTTTAGTTATAGATTTGAATTGTTGATATACCCGTGTTCAAAGGGAAGTTTCTTGCTTTTTTCTCTTGGTCCAAATGAGGAAACCCTCTGACTTTACCTATGCGTAGGTTTAGTTTTAATATAAAAGTGAATTTCAGGGAAAATAAATGTACAAAGTAGAAAAAATTACAGCCAGGCGTATTTGATAAGCCACAGAAATGATTTCTTCCTGTTTGCTTCCTGTATTTTTCTTATGAAGATGAAACGTTCCTTAAATTCTATATTTTATTTTTACAGTTTGAATAATTAGCATATTATCTGTCTCAAAGGAATGTTATAATCAAGGTTAGCCTTACAGAAGAGGTTAGCAAGTGGTATTTCAAAGACAGGATTTGGGGGAGAAAGGCGGCTTGTATATTCAATGCAACTAGGCCATTTTCAGATCTCTAAATTAGTGTTTGACAAACTTTAACATACATGCTAATTATCTGAGGATTTCTCAAAATGCAGATTCCAATTCAGAAGATCTGGGTTCTGCATTTTAAAGAAGTTTCCTGTTACTGTCTGTAGACCACAATTTGTATAGCAATAGTCTTCCCTTTTTTAAATCGTGATACGTGTGGCTCTGACTTAAAATAAAAATTTAGAGCAAAAGATAAGCAGGAGTATAGAACAAAATCATGGCCCTGATCCTGGAAACCTGAGATGCCGACTACAGTGGTTCTTGCTTTTCGTGTGCCATGTTAGATGCCCAGCACTGACCTCATACAGGAGCAGTAATTCTGCAGGCATGGGGTGGTCTGCAATCATTTACATTGTCTAGCTGCAAACCTTCTTTGATTCCACAATGTGTAGGAGATACCATAATGTTATGTTTTAAGAATTTAAATAGCTTTAAATTTTTTCTTCGGTATAGATAAATCCATTTCATAGAGAAGTGTGTGAGATCTAGGGAAACAACATGGCATAGCAAACAAAACTTTGATATGGAATCAAGATTCATCTGGATTCTGACTCCAGCTCTGCCACTCATTTATTTATGTAACCTTAAGAATTTTATTTAACATTATTCATTATTGGTAAAATGCAGATAAATATCTACCTCCTAGGTTCGTTGTCTTGCTTAAGTTCTGTCATTTTTGATTTGCTTGGCTTTGATCACTGAGCATCTACAATTTTGGTATATTTTATTTAGAGTAGACTATAAACACCCTAAGATCTGAGACCATATCATATCATATCATATATATTTTAATTCATTATTTTATACCCCTATCACCTTGAACCATGTCATATACACTGGTGATTTTCAAGAAAATATTCTCTGATAAACTACTTTTGAAAGTCGTATGGCATCCATATACACACCTAATAGACTTCTTTACCCTCCCAGCAACACTTCTCTTTAACCCAGCAATCACCAGTCATGTCAAGCATTATACAATTCTTCAAACTCAAGTTTTCCCAGAACAGAGAAAATGTCCTTCTCAAGTCTATTTTCTTCTTGTACCTTAGTTATCCATTCATATGTTCTCTCCTCAGAGAGGCCTTTTCTGATTATCTTACCTAAATTATTTTCCCACCATGAATTATTTGCTATTTTATTTTAGTATCTTGAATATTCTCCTCAAAATGCTAATTTTAATAATTAGTAAATAGCAAGAGTATATACATATTTTTTTCAATGTCTATTTCTATTTTATATGCCAGTATACCCGTAGAACCCAATATGATGCATCGCACATGCTTGTACTCTATAAATATTTGCCCCATGAACAAATGTGGCTAAGGTTTTTCTAGATTGAATGACTGGGGAATGCTCTTAACTAATGTAGACGTTTGAGAAAACATAGCTTTCTTTAGTTGAAAATAATTAGATTAATTTGAATAGATGTACATTGAGATAAAGTGAGTAATTAAGAAAGATGACTTCTAGACTTTTAAAAAGTTAGAGTCCATAGCACTGGAGAGAAAAAATGGGAATGGAGGTCGCAATCTGGATAACAGAATTTGTGCTTTTATGGAACTATTATTTGAGCAAAACAAGTTGATGTGATTTTTCAACCAGAGTATCTTCTCAGCCTTACACTATTTATTTAGCATTTACTTATTCATTTGACTGCTTGGGTTTCTCAACTTTAATTCTATGAGCTTCATTAGGAGTTACAACGACAAGTTTTTAGGTCATATTACAAAAGAAGCAGAGAACCGCAGATCTTGACTTTGGGGGCATTGTAATAAAGATGTACAAGTGCTAAAGGAAGATTTTCAAGAGGTCAAAAAGCGTGACTTGTGCAAATATAAAGACAGCACGTGGCAAAGATTTTGTTCAACTCATAATTAATGAAGGAACCAGTAAAATGTTGAAACTGGTTCAAAAACTATTTGAGGAGTTAGATATAAAGTAACACTATGATACACTTGCAGATTACATACAAAACTGGCTTATTAATGTCTTCCAGGGAATTATACATTTGGGGTTTCCTGTTCCACCAGACAGGAATTATTTGCATATCTCTAGATAACAATGTACAAGTTGACTTCTGCTCCTAAAGAATTATAAAACAGTCAGTCAATACAAAGTCAAATAATCTGATTTAGAATTCCGTCAAAAAGAATAAAATAATAGGAATAAATTTAACCAAGAAGGTGAAAGACCTGCAAATTGGGAACTACAGACATGAATGGAAGAAATTGAAGAAAACACAAATAAATGGGAAGATATTCCATACTCAGAGATTAGAAGAATTAATATTCTTAAAATGTCTATAGTATCCAAAGCAATCTACAGATTCAATGCAATCCCTATCAAAAAGTCAATGGGACATTTTTCACACAACAAGAAATCTTAAAATTTATATGGAAAAAAAACTTGAGTAGCCAAGGCAGCCTTGAGGAGAAGAATAAAGCTGGAGACATTGTGCTTCCTGATTTCAAAATATATTACAAAGTTATAGTAACTGAAACAGTATGGTGTTGGCATAAATTCAGACACATAGATCAATGGAACAGAATAGAGAACTCAAAAATAAACCCACACATAGATGGGCAGTTAATATACTACAAAGGAGCCAAGAATATATAATGGGGCAAAGACAGTCTCTTCAGTAAATGGTGTTTGGGAACATTGGACAGCCACATGAAAAAGAATGCAACTAGACCACTATCTTACACCATACACAAAAAATTAACTCAAAATGGATTAAAGGCTTGAATGTAAGATTGAAATCATCAAGAAAACTATCAAGAAAATGAAAAGGCAGTCTACTGAATGGGAGAAGATATTTCCAACTCATTTATCTGATAAGGGGCTAATATCTAAAATATATAAAGAACTCATATAACTTAATACAAAAAAAATCCAGTTAACCAATAGGCAGATCTGAATAGACATTTTTCCAAAGAAGATATACAGATGGCTAACAGGTACATGAAAAGATGCTCTACACTATTAATCATCAGGGAAGTGCAAATCAAAACCACATTTAAGATATTACCTCAAACCTGTTAGAATGACTGTTATCAAAAAGTCTAGTTATAAGTGTTGGCAAGGATGGGGAGAAAAGGGGATTCTCCTGTACTGTTGGTGGGAATGCAAATTGACAGCCACTATGGATAACAGTATGGAGGTTCCTCAGAAATTGAAAACTGGGCTTCCCTGGTGGCGCAGTGGTTGAGAGTCCACTGCACAGCCTGTGCTCCACAACGGGAGAGGCCACAACAGTGAGAGGCCCGTGTCCCAAAAAAAAAAAAAAAAAAAAAAAAATGGAAAACTAGAACTACTATATGATCCAGAAATCCCACTTCTAGGTATTTATCCAAAGAAAACGAAAACACTAATTCAAAAAAAATATGCATCCCCATGTTCATTGCATCATTATTTACAATAGCCAAGCTATGGAAACAATCTAATTGTCCACCAGTGGGTGAATGGATAAAGAAATTGTGATATATATATATCAATGGAATATATTAATGGAATATTGTTTAACCACAAAAAAAGAATGAAATCTTGCCATTGCAACAACATGGAGGGATTTTAAGGGCATTATGCTAAGTGAAAAGTCAGGCAGAAAACCAAATACTGCATGATCTCTCTTATATGTGGGATCTATATCTGTATCTGTAACTATAGCTATATAAAGTAAGCTCATAGATACAAAGAACAGATTGGTAGTTGTCAAAGGAGAGAAGTGGAGGGTGGGAGAAATGGGTGAGCTGTTTTTGTTTTTGTTAAACTGAGTTTATTTAAAGTGAGATGACTTAGGAACTCATTAGGAATGCAGATCTCAGACTGCACCTCAGACTTACCAAATCTATATTTTGTAAGATCCCCAGGTGATTCATAGGTATATTAAAGTTTGAGACTCACTGATATAGTAAAAAGAAAAAATGACAACAACAAAAAACTTCATTGGATCCTGGTTAGGAAAAAAATTTTAAAAACAGATAAAAGAGACATCACAATCCAAAAAACAAAAAATCCTAGAATGGGTTATGTTTTCCTATATGTTGTACTAGCTAAGATGTTGTTCAAGTAAAAGGCAACAAGCAGATGTTTTCAACAATAAATAACTCCAGGGAGACAATAACTCCGTGTCTTCTTGAAAAAAGTGGCTTGACAATGAAATCCTGCCAAATAAGAGTTGAATAATAATCAGGGACATGGGAAGAAAGAACTATGTTTAAAAGATGAATGTATACAAATAGAGCAGAGTAAGAGGGTAAGAAATGCTGTGGTGGGGTACTTAATGAAGTCTATGCTGACATGGTGACACATAGAGCAGAAACCTTCATGAACTGAGGGAGTATGCTATAGACATATCTGGGCAATGAGTTTTCAAGTCAGCTTTTAAAGAAAATGTTACAGACATCAGGAAAAGCTTCCATCCTTGCTATCTGTACCTTATGAAAAATAAATGAAATAAAAAGTCAAGCTCAGCACAGCACCAGCATAGCACATAAGGGTATATGTGTGCATATATGTGCATTGCCTATTTTCGATTTGGGGGATAATTTTTCTGACATGGTAAGGAGAAGAGTAAGTGTCACAAATAGAAATAAACTCCGTGGGGCTTCCCTGGTGGCACAGTGGTTGAGAGTCCGCCTGCCGATGCAGGGGACATGGGTTCGTGCCCCAGTGCGGGAAGATCCCACATGCCGCAGAGCGGCTGGGCCCGTGAGCCATGGCCGCTGAGCCTGCACGTCCGGAGCCAGTGCTCCGCAACGGGAGAGGCCACAACAGTGAGAGGCCCGCGTACAGCAAAAAAAGAAAAAAAAAAAAAGAAACTCCGTGTGTGTGTGTGAAAAAGAGAGATGTTAATAATGATCATTTGCTGCTAACACTACCACCAAACCACTATAGTATGACCTACAATTTAGATTTTTGGAATTCGGTATTTCTATAACTTCAAGAAAATAAGCAAACCAGACATAATGGACCAAAGCACTGGAAAAAAAGAAAATTGAAAGCAAATGGAATGTGTCTTTACACTTAAACTCTAGGTAATAAACATAATGTAGATTTTTCCCCAAATAGATCTAAGATCGAGTATTTATGAAGAAATTTTGTGAAATCTATCTAGAGGCTCCAGCATACCCTTATTTAATTTTCCTTTAAGATGAAAAATACTTCAAAATAGAATCACCTACATTAAAACACTGTTGATAATCCAATGTCTTTTTTGTTGTTATTTCAGTTATTGCTCTTTCGGCAGCTGAACTAGGTTGTTTCTTTAATGAGAAATTGTTGACAGTCTCATAGGGTGATGCAGCATATATTACTTAACATAGTATGTCTAGAATAATAGGTGCCATTTAGTGAGTTCTTGACACAGTGACAGAGTTCTAATGCAGTGTATGTCTAATGTATACAATAAGAACTTTGAGGTAGATAATATTTTACAGATAGAAATCCAAGGTTTATAGAGAATTAAGTAATTGGCAGAAGACCCCATAATCATTAAATGGTGGGACCAGTATCTAGCCCAGTCTAATTGAAGCTGTGGTCCAGTCTTTAACCATGACCTTTTTTATCCTTAAAATGTAGTTGACCCTTGAACAAAATGGGCTTGAGCTGCATGGGTTTACTTATAGACAGATTGCTTTCAATAAATATGTATAGTACAACACGATCCAAGGTTGGTTGAATTTGCAGTTGCTGAACTGTGGATACGGAAGGCCATCTTTGGGACTTGAGCATTCTCTGATTTTGGTATCTGCAGCGGGTCCCGGAACGCCCATGTATAATGAGGGAAGGTTTTCTATGGGTACTTTGTCTTCAGGGACTTCTAAGAATCAGTGGGTTTTTTTTACGGACTACGTGATTTTTCTATAGGAATTTAGTAATAGTAATCACAATATTAATATAGCTACTACTTATTAAGCATTAACTGTTATCTAATAGTTTTATCCCATGTAATTTTAAACAAATTTCCCGTGGCAAGCATTATTATTCTAACCTTATGCTTTGGGAAATTGAAGTTCAAACAAATGTCCAGAATTGCCAATTATGTGGCCAGATCCGTCTGAGTCTCCAGTCCTAATCTACCTCTGTTGTGAGCACTGCTGTTGCTCAACATTTAAGAGTATCCATTTCAAAGACATAACTCTGGGATAAGTTTCAAAAGAGCCCCTTTCTCTAGATCCCAGAAGCATGCTCTAATTTTTGTCCTTGTCCTTGAGATGGGAATGTAGGGATTGTTACTGACTGCTTGACAATATTTCTGCTCTCCTCCTTGAAGTCACCTTCATGGCTGCTCAGTCTAGCCTAACCATATTTGTAGATATGGATGGTACTCTTGATATAGGAGGGGAACTGATTTTCTCTCCAGCTTTTCTCTATTAGTCTTCTTGTTTATATTCTTATTCTTATTATTTATATTTATCCTATACTTATAATTCCAATTTAGACCATCAATATTCTTATATCCCCTCCTACTAAGAAGAAAATCTTCTAAGATTGGCTCAGAAGACATTTGAGCAGTGCACCAAAATATGGTATTCAAAAGTCTGTTTCCAGAAGGATGGATAAATGGATACATACATGGTAAAACGAATACCATAAAGAATCTATATGTTAAATAAAGAATTCTTAAGAGTGCATACTGCAAAAATTTTCAACTTTTCTGTGTTTGAATACTTACATCATAAAAAGGCTGGGAAAAAATATCTACCTTCTATGAACTTGCAGCTAATTTATTATGTGTTGTCATCCTCTCTCTGATAGAATAGAAGCTCCATGAGGGCAGGTGTCTTTGTCTCATTTGTTCAGAGATGTGTCCCAAATGCCTAAAACAGGGCCTGGAACATGGTAGCCCCTTAATAAATATTTGCTTAGTGAAAGGGTTTACTGAGAAAAACTGTAATGAAAACTTAATGATTGTTTGTGGTAAAATGACCACGCACTGGGATTAAAGTCTTTTAACAAGAAGGTAGCACAGAGGGATAAAAGGATAAACCCATCTCCTAAATTTTCAGCTGAGTATTTATCACCAAATAAAAAACAATCAAATAGATGAAAAATTTATAATTTTTTAAGCTTTGTTTTGGGACACTATGTAATGTAATCATTGCATTGGGGGTGGGGGAGGAAAAGAGTAAAGACTATCCAAAATGTCAAGATCCTTCAAATAGGTCTCCTCTCTGTGCATGGATTAAATAAGAATCTGAGATTCAATCTTATAATTTAATTATTTCTCCTTCTGGGGTTTCCCATAGAGAGAGTGTGCAGAACTGAACCAACCCATTCATAGACCCATAGACCACCAGTGAGTACGGAAAACTTCAGTACTCCCCTACGGTGAAGGAGAAATCCACCATACCAGGAGGGAGCACAGAAATATTTGAGTTTCCAATGGGAATGCAAATCTAAGAAAGATAGCTAGTAAAGGCAGTTATTGTTTTTTTCTCTTCAATAGATTATCTCACCCCCAGAGGTGAAAATATTCCAGTCTCAGGAAGATTCAGCCTGTAAACTGGGAATTGCTGAGAAGTGAATACCTTTCCTACTTCCATAGAATGTGCAGTGGGAACAACTTCTCATCTGGATCCTCTAACAGGAGCCAGACAACCACCAGGGAGAGATAGATTAGGTCACATTAGCCAGTTTTTTCGGAAGTTGCAAATAAGTGAAAAGAGACATCTTGTATGGACATGTGCGAGGGGTGGTGGTATAGCCCACCTCTTCCTCAGTGTTGCTTTCTTTAGGCATGTCAGCAGTATTCCCAGAAGTGTATGCAGGTTTGTGCTCCCTCTGATACTTTCATTACCATTATTGGTGTCTATTGACTAGACTGCAAACTAGAATAATTTTCAAACATATTATTGTGGAAATTTCCAAGCAAACACAAAAATATTGAGATTGATATAAGAAAATCCCATGGAGAAAAACCATTGTCCATATGTACAGGCTGCTAAGTTAACCATAATTTCCATTTTATTAAATATTAAATAAAATCAGTCCCCCATTCTTATCACCTGTCTTTCATCTGAGAATTGAACCAAACTTCTTCTACTTTTCCTTTCTCTAAATTATTTTCCTTTAATCTACATGTTCATGATCCTGTGCTTTACACCCTGGAATCTGTCCTGATAAGCTGGCCAATTTCATTGTCCTCAAATACTACCTCGGTCTACAAAAACAAAATTCACTGAGTAAATTTGAAGATCTATTTGGCTTTATTCAATGATTCATGAATGGGGCAGCATCCCACCTGGCATATAGAAAGGAGCTCCAAGGAGCTGTATAAAATGGCAGACTTTTATAGGCAGAAGGAGGCAGAGCAAGGAAGTTATTTTAGCAAAGAATGGATTGTTTCAGGCAAGGTCACCTTCCTTTGTGGGGAAGGCGGGGTCTGTCAGACAGATTACCTCACTAGTGCTGCGCAGGTAATTTCAGATTCACATTCTTGGGAGGGCCCAAAACTGCAAATTAGGTCGTGTATTAAGCCTTGGTTTGCTGATGTTGGACTTAGCACAGGTGACTCCATTTTGGCCTGTTATTTATTTTTCTTTTCTTTTTTTTAAATATAATTAAACCACTTTCTGAATTTCAAAGTCTCTAAACTATCAAACAAGATTTCCTTCTTCACCTGGATTGATTTTCTTACTACCTTATTAACATACTAATATCCATTTATGCTCAGACATGTTTCTGTAACATGAGAATTTCTTTCACTCTCACCTCACATACCCACATTCAAACCATGCAAAAATCCACCCTGCTTCCATGTAGTCCAAGCAGACATTCCTGATCATAGTGACCTCACTCTGAATTCCTAAGTATTGTCTATGCTAAATATGGTAATATAATGTGATACTATAGCTTGTATTTGTCCTAATGTTTTAATATGTGTTCACTTCATATTTTCTGTGGAGGCATCAGGTCTGTGAGTTCATGGCAGATGTCTTATATTTCTTCTAAAACTATGAATCCTAATTATGGCTCCCATCAGACTCATATGGGAACTTTATACAAAACAAAACAAAGAAAAACAGAACTTCCCAATATACTATCGGATTTACTCAACATGGAGCCTGAGAATGTATATATTTCATAGTTTTCCAGGTAATTCATTATACCTATTCCAGTATTGATTCAAGGACCAACATTTGGGATTCTCTGTTGCAGAGAACATGGTTAGACTGGGCATATAAAAATATCTAGTCCAGACATATTATCAATAATTTACTGAATTCACAGGTTTTGTGGTCAAACATTAGCCATCTTTATAATATTACCTGAATGTGCTTATAGGAACTACAGAGTTAAGTTGACTTGTTAAACTAGTGCAAAACACTCAAACGTATTTATCTAAATTATAATATCATCATCATCAGTATAATTCTTTGATGATAACTCAGAGAAAGTCATATGATCCAGTTATTTTAAATTCTTCTATTTAATATGTCTTGTTTAGTAAGAATCCATAGAACATACTGTCATTAATTCACTATATAGTTTTTAAACATCATCTATAATCTAGCTCTAAAATTAAATATGTGGATTACAGTTCTGTTTGGCATGCATAGTGTTTATTTTTTAATTTGAATAAGTTCATGTTTGTAAATATGGAATTTTTATATAAAATATGTTGATTTCTAGATTCTCTTAAAAATGAAAAGGTATGAAAATACTTAGCATTTTCACATGACAGCAATTGGCTGAGGCTGAGTAATATGTGTCCTCTTTGAATATGGCAGAAAATTGGCAAGCTTTCCCCAGACCTCTCATTCCCTGTTTTCTTACACACTTATGTTACTTGTCTGGTCATTTGAACATGCACCTCCTGCTCTTATGTAGTATAAAATATACAAGGAATTTTAATAAACTGGAGTAATAATAGCTTCACTAGATTTTCAAAATTGACCAGAACGTGAGCAGGAAATCACAATGTATGATTTTTGTATAATTTTGCTATCTAGCAGAATACCAGTTAAAGTATATCTATACCTAAATATATCTCTTTAAAGCAGTAAGAGAAAGAAAGAATTCAACTCCTTTGTCCATGCCAGTCCCCAGAGGAGAATGACATTGCAAGATATCAATTAGACCATGGTAACCAGTAGGTAGAATCAATATATTCCAAAGGGTCACACACTTACATGCTGCCCTTTTCTTTCTCTTGCTTCCTTTATGAAGTTGGTTAAGTAAATTGAGAGAGGGAGTCTTGTTTGGGTTTTGGGACAATTGGTGAATCATGATCATCAGGCCTTGACCGGGCTAATAATAAAATAAAAATATCTCTATCATTTTGCTATGATTTTTTAAGTGTATAGCCCTAGCAGTAACTTCCATTTAGGAGGATTGATTGGAAGAATAGGGCTTAGGCCTTCTTGCATCATCCATCCAAATGCCATAAAATGTTATCTTAATCTATCATGTTCCTTCCCAACTTGTAGGATTCAGTAAGAAGTACTACCTATCTATATACCCATTCGTGGCACCAAAATCTTGAGTATAATAATCAAAAAGTTGCTTCCGATGAGCCTATAAGGTCATGACAGTTGCTATAAAAAGGAACTTTATGAGGTTGACAAAATTATATATTGAAAAAAATGGACCCTAAACTCTCCTTCAATTTATATTTATATATATATATATAGAGAGAGAGAGAGAGAGAGAGTCATTCATTTTTGTTTTGTTATAAATTCTCACTTTCTCATCACTAAAGATCATCTAAGACAAAAAAAAAAGAGTATGTCAGGGTAAAATCTAAGTGATCTTTTGTTTTATGCCATTCTGTGGCATCTGGGCTGCAATACCTGCTTCTTGCATTAAGAACCTTATTACTAATTGAGAAAATGCCCTAGGCTTTGCTTATGCACTTGCTCAAAGAACAGTCTTTTATTATTAGGTCTTTAATAGATTGATTTCTATGCCACATTTCCTTTCTTTTAATATTCTGTGCAAAATTGTGACTTCCTCCATTACAAATAAGAGAAAATTGAGAACTGTTTTGGCTCTCTGTCTCTTTTTCTCCCAAGACACATCACTGTTTGCTACTCTATTCTCTTTGCCATTTATCAGAATTCTCCTCTGAGCTGTGGCAAAGGGAGGGTCATTTAAACATCATTCTTTGGGAAGAATGAACTGCTGTTTGGGCACTGTCAGGGCACTGTCCTTGTAAAACATTATAAATCTCATGAGCAGTAATTTAAGAGAGCTCATGGATATTATCACACCCAATGCTGTGAAGGGTAACAGTGTTCAGTAAGTGCTTATTAAATGAATCAGTGAATGCATGAATGTGGTTCCTTGAAATGACAGAGTTTTGTTTACATATCTAAAGTAGGATCTGATTCAATAAGAAAACATTGATGTTCAAACACTGGTATGTATTTAAAACAATACCTTAATTACAAAAAACATAAAATTCCACATAGAGATTTGTTTAGCAGTGCTAGAATACTCCTTAGTGTTGCTAGAATTTTAGAGTCTGTTTCGTTCCTTTCTAGAAATTTGACCTCAGGACAATGTAGGAAAGAGTTTGCTCAAAGTTGTTTGTTTTTACTGTTGTTTCACATTAACTTAAAAAATATAGAATAATAAGATGATTTTAAGAAATATGACTTAATTTATAAGAATTTAGATTTTATTCTATTTGTATGATAATGTAGGGCCTATCATTAATGACATTTCTCTAAACATTCCCCAGACTTGAGACTAATTTTGGTAGTCAAAGTTAAATAATTTTTTAATTGATATTTAAAGATGGGGGGGGGAAACTATTTTGTACCTTTACCCATTGATAATCTCTGATAACATTTAATGCATATTCTTATAGAAATTTACTTTTTCCAATTTAAGCTATATTTCAATATTTCTGCTTCTTATTTCACATAAAAAGAAATAGTCTAATATTTGCATGACATAAAGATGCAGAGCTATAAGGGGTCAAGTTCTTGTGCTATAGATGCATTAGCCTTCCTCAATTTTGTCTGGTTGCAGTCTCTGATAATTTGGGAGCTCTGTTCGATGATCGGTTTGGAGATATGTTCCATTAAGAAGCACCAAGTGTGAGAATCAGAATAAACTTCAAAGTCACTTTCAACCCCGCATTTTACAGAGAATAAATGAGTGTCAGAGAAGTTAAATGATTTGTGCAATATGATCTAACTAGTTAGTTTTAGAGTTGAGAATAGACTAGATCGTAAATGATTTTGATCTTATGATTATCTTATACTTAGAATTGAATTATAAATAATTGTTCCAAAAATCACTCATGTTTAGTTTTTATTTGATAGATATTTGGCATTTATTGCAACATCAATGAAAATTCTGTGAATATACAGAGTCAAAAGAGAAATAAATCTAATGCATTTTTTTTCTTAAGAAGTACAGTTGAATGTTAAAGAAAGATTACTGTCATTAGCTAATTTTGCAACTGTATAGGCCAAAGAAATCTATAACAACAGAACTTTGAAGCATGAATGATGTAGAAGAGTTATGGATATTAATTCAGTCTTTCTATGTGGTGTTCAGTGAAATATTAAGCTTTAGAGTCTGTGTGGGAGTGTATCTAAATATAGTTGTTATTTTGCATTTTTATTCTGCAGTTTCTCAGACATATTCATGGCAGAGAGGAGGGAAAAAACACGTCAGCCATAAAGCCATGATTCTCAGAATGCTGAGAGGTCATTTCTTCACAGCCAAAGCACAGTATAGCTAGAAACAAACACTCTGCTTGGTTCTGTTCTGATTTGGTCTTCCCAGCTCTCCTATCTTTTCTGGGCTGATCTGGGTAGTTTCAAAAGTATATTTTTCCAGAGGTACCAACTTTCATGAAAAGTTCTTACACAGACAGTAACTAATTAGTTTGACTGTAAATTGCGAATTGGTCCATTCTCTATCAGTCCTGTCAACAACCTGAGATGCTGATAGGATGATAGAGATCGATATTAAAAGCTTTAGATTCAACATTGGAAACCTTTGACCCCAAAATTTATGCTTGACCCAAGAGTAAGTTCTGTTTGGCAGATACACTGTTTTAAAGTTTTAAAATTTTTACTGTTTTTAGGCAAATCTGTGTATTCTTTAGTTCATCATTCCTCATTGTCTTTCACAACACATTGGTTTTATTTGCCTGATACAACCACTGCTTAGATGAACCACATCTCTCCAAAGTTGTATAGCATAGAATCATAGAATTTCAAATATGGGAATAATTTGAGGTCATCCAAATTAAGCCTTGCTTTTTTTAGATAAATAAATGGGCCCAGAGCAATGAAGTGGTTTATAGAAGATGAGACATGAGTAAGAGAAAAGAGGAAACTAACATTTGTAGTGAGCCTGAAATATTCCAGGTAGAGAGCTGGACACAACTCATATCATCACATTTAATTCTGATATTTATCGATGAAAAAAAAATGACACATGTTATATTTACACAGTTAAGGAAAAAAAATGCAGACTTGAGAGTCAAATAGTGGTCAGTCTGACCTAAAACACATAGTCTTCCAAACAGATCCAAACTTCTGCTTCAGTTCTCATTGAGCTTTCAACCATATCCTGTTGCCAATCAGTTAGGCAGATGATTTGGAATAACTAATTATGCTTGCAGTCTTAAAAATGCACCCATCTGGTAAACTTGCCACATGTTTGCCTTGGATATTTTTGCTTAAAATGCAGGAACATTCCAGAAGGAATCCCAAACTGAAATGTATCTCCTTTCCTGTGTTCTTATCCTGTTTTCAAATATGCCATCTAAAGGTAGTAAAATATAATGATAAAAAGGTAGATATATCATTTTCATCTGGATTAGATTTCTCTGTGGCACTTATTAGCTTCTGGATTCAGGAGGTTATAGGGCTCCACTATTTGAAGGCTACATGGGAAGTTCCTCATTGCCTCATCTTCTTGATCATCTCAGCACATCTGGCTTCCTGGTGTACTTGGGTCCTATCGACCTAAGATAAGTCTGAAGAATACCAACGTCACTTGCTAACTCACAGGAGCTACAGTTTATGCTTATACAAGTTTTCTCAGCATTCATACAGAACCATAACAATTCCTGAGGCTTTTTTTACCTAGGCCTCACACCATTTGATGATAGACAGCTTAACACAAAAAGAGGAGAGCAAATTTTAAAGACCTCTCTCTCTTTGTGTGTCTATGTATGTTAGGAGGTTGTCAGGCAGAATGCTTAGCAAATGATTTATTGAACTTAAGACAAAAATGAAAGTCTACCAGCCAGTCATACTAGTCACCTTTGGAATGGATATTAGACTGACTTGTAATTTCCCTAAAGATATGTCTAGAAGGTTCATCAGAATCACTTATGAATCATACTTATTATTTAATACAATGGAGGAAAGATTTATTATCTATTGGGTTTTGAAATATATCCAGTAAAAATTGATGCTAGTTGGACTAGACTTGTGAAAGGAGCTATTAATGGGAGACGAACTGGTCAGTAGAACCACACATACGAAGTGTATTATGAGGGTCTCAGGAGACAGATCAACCTGGATCACAGAACTCAAATATACAGCAGGAAATGTTTTTTAAATAAAAAGCACTGGGGAGCTTGTTAGCTTAAATATAAATTTAAAACTCTTGACTGAAACTACTGAACATTCATAAATCCTTTTGGAAATGATAGCTTCACATCATTCTTTTCAGCTACACAGATGCAGAAGAGGGATACTTGTTCACAGATATGCATAATTATTTTGACATGTCATTGGTATTTTACTTCATGTAGTGTATATATATTTAATCCATAATGATGTATAAATCAAACTGATTTTAGTACAAGGAGTTTTAGAATACTTATTTTTGTAATATAAATAAGTGCACGTACATACACACACACACACACACACACACACACACACACACACACCCCAAGTGATCCAAGCTGCTTTGTAAATTAAGGCTTTTAATGAGAGGCATTGATATCAGCCTCATTAGTAGGTAAATGTGGCACCTATGTAGTTAGTAGGTAAACGTGGCACCTATGTAGTACCAGGTTGGCCTATATCCTTTGTCCTATTCTGGCATTCATCTGATCTCTCTTATTCATAGTCATTAGTAACTGAGTTAGTGTTTTTCCTCTGGAGTCTGTGTCAGGCTTGGTGGAAAGCTGCTACTTGCTTCTGTTCTATAGAGTAAGAAGCTAAAGGAGAAATCCAAGAGGTGGGCTTGAGGAAACGTCAAATTTGTATCTGGGTAGATTTTCTAGGTGATTTCTCCTTCTGATGGAATTGGCAGAAAAGGCAATCTGGGTAAAGCTTAATTGGTTAGAAAACTGTGACACTGGGTAAATTAGATGATTAAAAGTGAATGGTGGAAGAGAGAGCTTAGAAAAATGTTTGAATTCATAAAGGGGTAGGCATGCAGCTTTTGGAGAAATATCTCCATCCTCAGAGTATCATGGAGGGAGCTGTTAAAGCCACTGGCTTGGCATGATGATTTATTCACAGTAGGGTAGGTCATTAGAAAGGTGAAGCATGCCACTAGATTAAGAATGGCAGATAGGTTTTGTCTTAGCTGCCAAGTTTAGTTGATTTGTAGTGGCTGCCTGGAGAGATGTGGACAAAAGGACTCTAAGACCTTATCTAAACCCAGCAGTTGAGTGTCCTGTGATTGATTAGTGATGTCTGCATGGGCACAGAAATGTGAGTTATTGACATAGACCAGGTAATGTTTCTTTCATCCTTGTACCATGTATACTTCTGGAATTGGATAGTTGAATTGGATCCACATCTGAGTAATGGAAGTTTAGCTCATCATTCAAACACCTTAATCAGTGACTGATAAAACTCCAGAATTTTTACAACTCTAACAATTGGTCGGTCCAAATATTTCAAGATGATACAATAGGTTTCTTAAACATGAATTGGTGGTACAGGTGTGTGGTATTTAAGAGCACCAGGAACCTGATATTCAGCATTTTTCTTTAGTATGTACACAAAACCCAAGTTTGAAAATGTGGGCCTGGAATTTAGGGTCAGATTCAGATCAAAGAATACTAACATGAGGCAGATGTGTATTCTTTGAAAAGAATATATCAGTTATGAGAACATGAATATGCTGTGGGTAATAGTCCTATGAACTGGGCTTCAGCACATAGGCACAGATAGCTCCTCAGCAGAATTCCAAAAAGGCAAATGAGTATGATTTGTCGATTGTCAGTTTAGAGCACTAGGTAGGACAGCAAAGGTCTGCAATGGGGCATCACAGTAGGGTCAGCCTAACAGGAAGGAGGACAAAACAATAAGCCTTGCTGTATTGGGGATTAAGCATGAGGAATGGACTTTGTGTCTGCTCTAAACAGTAGCACCAAAGCCTGGATTGGCCTGATGACTGGGATATAAATGAACCACTGAATAGGGAAATCAGGAGGCCTTGATATAAGAATATTTGATAAAGTCAGGACAGGGGAATAAAGAGAGAGCGTGGCGAACTTGATTTTCTTATATGTGAAGTTAGATAGTTGGCGTTTCAGTGTTTATCCATGTAACAGGTTTTCCCTCTTAAAATTCAGTGTTTGCTGGGAAATGTATTAGATTGTGAGCAGACATACCTTACTATGAATGAGTCTGTTAGATGCTTTCCTATGTATAGACTTTTTGCAAATGGCAAGAAAGCTCCTAGAAGCTGGGAAGAAAGACATAAAAGGACCAGCTTGGGCAAAATGAAAGCTGGAAGTAGGAGGATCCACGAAGACAGGGAAATAGATCTTTTATTTTTTTAATTTATATTTGTTTTTTTTTTTTTTTACTATTTTTTTCTTTTTTTTTTTTTTTTTTTTTTACTATTTTTTAATACCTTTATTGGAATGTAATTGCTTTACATTGTTGTGTTAGTTTCTGCTGTATAACCAAGTGGATATATAACCATATATATATATAACCATATATAACCATATATCCTCATATCCCCTCCCTCTTGCGTCTCCCTCCCACCCTCCCTATCCTACCCCCTAGGTGGTCACAAAGC